>NW_014580689.1:6424-8503 GCF_000485595.1 Priapulus caudatus
ACGGACGAACGCACGCACGCACGCACGCACGCACGCACGCACGCATGCACGCACGCACGCACACGTACAAACGCGCACACGCGCACGCACACACGGACGAACGCGCGCACGCGACACTTAAGCGGATATTACGACGCCGGCTTGCTTGAACAATAAAAGATTTCGCTATCTCCTAGCAAATACCGACTCTTAGTCTCGCCGCTTACGGGCAGTCTCTCTAATGCTTCACCTAATTTCTTCCGCGCGCGCTCTCTCTCTCTGTCACTCTCTTGCTCTCCCTTTCTCTCCCTTTCGCTCTCTCTCTCTCTCTCTCTCTCCCTCTCTCTCCGTATCTCTCTCCGTCTCGCGCGCGCTAGCTCCCCTCTCCTCCTCCCCTTCCCCTCTCCTCTTCCCTCTTCTTCCCCATTCTTTCGTTGAGATCGTAACTAAACTTACGTGGTACTGCGAGCGACACTTTCTCCCACTCCCTCCTCATCTCTCCACCTCTGTCGCCCCATCCCCTCCTCCTTCTCTCCCCTCCCCCTTCCCTTCCCCTCTCCCTATTCTTTCGTTGAGATCGTAAGTAAACTTGCGTCGTACTGCGAGCGACACTTTGTCTTTGTTCCTCTCCCCCCTCATCTCTCCACCTCTGTCGCCCCATCCCCTTCCCCTCTCTCACTCCCACTCTTCCCTTCCCCTCTCTCACTCCCCCTCTCCCCTCTCCCCTTCCCCTCTCTCACTCCCCCTCCCCCTTCCTTCCTTCCACATTCTTTCATTGAGATCGTGAGTAAACTCGCGTGGCACTGCAAGCGACACTTTCTCTTTGTTCTCGTTGATTTCATTGCAACGAGCTTCGTCGCGGTTTGCTCGCGACGGGAAATTGCATTCTCTTTCGCCAGCGACGCCGCCGCAGCGCGCCATTGCGTGCGTGCGCGTGAACGTGCGTGCGTGCGTGTGCGTGAACGTGCGTGCGTGCGCATGCGTGTATAGGGCCGTGTGAGGAAGAAGAAGAAGAAGAAGAAGAAGAAGAAGAAGAAGAAGAAGAAGAAGACGAAGACCACAAAGAAGAAGAAGAAGAAGAAGAAGAAGAAGAAGAAGAAGAAGACAAAGACGACGAAGAAGAATAAGAAGAAGAAGAAGAAGAAGAAGAAGAAAAAGGAGAAGAAACAAAAAGACAATCAGAGAGAGGTGGCAAGCAGCTTAGGAGGGAAACCAGTAGCGATAAGGCGACCGTGGCGTACTTTTTTAATTGTAACTATTTTTTGACCAAGGATCACGTTATTTTAAATTTAGTATATATTCTAAAGATGGTTTTTAGTTGTGGTGATATAATTTTACGAACCAACATTTTAAGTGATATCTATGTCTTACCATGGGACATATATTATTGTAAATATCATCAATTTCAGTTTTATACTGCCTGATGATATCTTGTTTGCAAAATTTATTTTAATTGTAACGTTGTTTACACTAGTTTTGCAATAAACCTATTATCGATCTATCTATCTAATCATCATGCTTATCTGCAAATCCGTGACCGTATCACGCGCATGCGCCGTGCGGTCGTCGGGAACGCAGGTGAAACCCTGCTGGCAGCTATCCAGGCCAGGCTACGCAGCACGCAACAGTAATAATGAGAAGAAATACTATGAGAATAAGAATAATAAGAAGAATGCAAAAGAATGATTAAAAATCCCGCATGAAATTAACGCGTCCAATCATCTCCTATAGAATCGCCCGCCTAGCGTGGCGCCAGTGCACGGAATCGCATTTTACTGTTACCCCTGTCGTCGGCGGCGCTTCGCATAATGCGATAACAGTGACGTGATAATGCGACGTCGACTACGAAACGCTCGCGATAGAGAAAAGGTAGAGGAAAGAGGTATGGGAGAGAGCGGGGGGGAGAGGGGGAGAAGAAGACATAATAAAAAAAAGATGGGGGGAGAGAGTCAGAAAGAGAGAAATCGGGAGAGAGAGGGGGGAAGAGAACGGAGAAAGCAATAGAGAGGGAGATAGTGAGACAGACAGACAGAGAGAGAGAGAGAGAGAACGAGAGGGAGAGAGAGAGAGCGAGAGAGAAAGAGAGAGAGAGAGAGAGAG
>NW_014580689.1:8942-10730 GCF_000485595.1 Priapulus caudatus
GAGAGAGAGAGAGAGAGAGAGAGAGAGAGAGAGAGAAAAAGAGAGAGAGAGAGAGAGAGAGAGAAAGAAAGAACGTGGAAGGAGACAGAGAAGGAAGCTTCTTACAATAATCCTCACGCGTCACGCTATCGCCACTAAAATGTCTCGCCTTTGTCTGGCCAACAGGTGACAGTTATCCACATCCAAGTGTGGCCGCTGGCGCAATAATACACTGTGCAAGTGATGCAGCCTACTTTTCTTTGCTGGAGGCGGTATAGCTTACAACCAAGGCTTACCACACACTACTATATAGGAGGCATTAGGCCTCCGTCATACACAATACTATATATGTGGCCTTGGACCCCCACCATACACTATTATTACAATTCTATATAGGTGGCCTTAGGCCCCCGCCATACAAATACTATATATGTGGCCTTGGGCCCCCATCATACACTATTATTACAATTCTATATAGGTGGCTTTAGGCCCCCGTCATACAAATACTATATATGTGGCCATGGGCCCCCATCATACACTATTGTTACAATTCTATATAGGTGGCTTTAGGCCCCCGTCATACAAATATAACGCCGGAAACACTATAACGTGCTACTAATAACTTACCGAGTGCTGCACTGGCGTTTGTCTTGTTTTTCCCTATTTAATGCTATATCTATGCCTGTGGGTAATACAATCGGCATATACCATGGTAACTTGTTTTAGCATTACTAAAATACGTAAACAAAAAACTATTTTCGGTCGCGGAAGAGTTATTGTCGGAGTGAGCTGACGGGGACTTGAGGCCACCGGCGGGGGACGAGGTGGCCTAAAGCCACACTTGGATGTGGATATCTGTCGCCTGCGCTGCGCATACCAGCCAGTACACAATCTGGCTACGTTAGCGAGTTAGCGCATGCGCAATATCTCACCAGAGGAGATATATTTTGTGATAAATATGCATTTAAAATGGTTAGGGGGTATCTTAGCATATTTCCCTAATGAACTTGTTTCAGTAGACCTCTGTTTATAATTAGGAGAGCGCCCTAGCTTGTAGGGTACAAATCACTTACGTTATGCCCTCGCGTCCTTCCCCTTGCCTCCCCTGTCGATCGCTCAGCCTCCTTCTTCTTCTACCGCCCCCAGCTATCTTCCCTGCCGCCTTTCCTTAGTCCCATCCCCTCTCCCTCGCAGCAAGCTATATTATGAAGTTTGCCACAGACGGCACTGCACGCCTAACACGGTGCGCGCGCATGCGCAATATCTCCCGAGAGCAATCGTATTTTGCAAATATTATGCATTTAAAATGAAGAGGAGTTATCCTAGCATAGATTTATATGATAACATTCCATCAGTAGACATCATTTAAGAAATCGGAGGAAGACCTTGCATGTAAGCTCTCCGCTGCGTATACCAGCCAGTACACAATCTGGCTACGTTAGTGTGTTAGTGCATGCGCAAAATCTCACCAGAGGAGTTATATTTTGTGATGAATATGCATTTAAAATGGTTAGGGGGTATCTCAGCATAGATTTCCCTAATATACTTTTATCAGTAGACCTGTGTTTATAATTAGGAGAGCGCCCTAGCATGTAGGGTACAAAACACCTACTTTATGCCCTCGCGTCCTTCCCCTTGCCTCCCCTGTGCATCCCTCAGCCTCCTTCTTCTTTTATCGCCCCCAGCTATCTTTCCTGCCGCCTTTCCTCAGTCCCCCATCCCCTCTCCCCCTCAGGAAGCTATATTATGAAGTTTGCCTCAGACGGCACAGGACGCCTAACACGGTGCGTGCGCATGCGCAATATCTCC
>NW_014580689.1:10740-12588 GCF_000485595.1 Priapulus caudatus
AAATTTTTTCTTTCTTTTTGAGAAATGAACTTGAACAGAACGATTTGGTTTTATTCTTTTGACGATGAAGAACTTGAACGGAAATATTGTTTTCCTTTCGAAGATGAACTTGACAGTTTGTTGATGATTTGACAAATAGAAGATGTGTCAGATTGTTGTAATGTCACACTGACATGTTGCTGAATTGCCATAATGTCACACTGGCACGCACGTTGTCGTATTGCCATAATGTCACACTGTCACGCACGTTGTCGGGTTGCCATAATGTCACGTTGTCTTGATGCCAGATTGCGATAATGTTGGACCAGTGTGTCTTGTTACCGGATTGCCATAATGTCAGATTGTCTTGTTGCCAGATTGCCACCATGTCATGTTGTCATTATTTGACATGTCGTTGTTGTCAACATGCTGGCGACGATTTTGCGTCACTTTGTCGCACTGAGTCACAGTGTCGCAATATCGTGTGTCGCACTCAGAGCCATTGTGACCGCGCTGTACGGGCGTGCGTGCGTGCGGGCGGGCGGGCGTGCGTGCGTGCGTGCGTGCGTGCGTGTGTGCGTGCGTGCGTGCGTCGTGCGTGCGTGTGTGCGTGCGTGCGTGCGTGCGTATGTGTGTGCGTGCGTTCGTGTGTGCGTGCTTGCGTGCGTGCGTGCTTGCGTGCGTGCGCGCGCGTGTGTGTGTGCTTGCGTGCGTGTGTGCGTGTGTGCGCGTGCGTGTGTGTGCGTGTATCTGCGTATGTGTTTATGCGTGTGTCCGTGCGTGCGTGCTTTCGTGCGTGCGTGTGTATGTGACTTGTGTGTATGTGTGTACGCGTACATTAAAGGTTTTCCGTGGTCACGCAATAAACTCCAATATTCCCTCAACCTTTCAGATCCCGCGCCATCAAAGCGATGACGTCACCACAGGTATTTAATCTCACCTGTATATTGCCTCGCTTCAATCATCGCCACACTCTATAATCCATATCCTCCTCCATCCTTCTTTCTGCATTCCTGTTTTGTTCTCCCTGCCATCGCTCTGTCGTTAAAAACAAGAAATCTAGAACATGCACATCAAGACTTGAGGGGAGGGGACATATGAGGAAGACTTGATATGGCTATGTACACATATATACCGATTACCGCATGCCCTAGTATGTAAGTAAGCAACGGTAAAACATGTTAGGTACAGACACAATAAAATGCCGCGGACCTTCTTACAGCAATAGAACAGTTACATATTAAATAAATACACAATAAGAGTTGAAGTACTTAGACTAAAATTGTACGGGGTAACCGTAAGTAGAGCACAATGGGCGCTATTGATAGGGCAAGATTATCTTTAGACGGACTGGTGATGAATGAAGAGGTGAGATGAAATGGTGAATTTCACATGAAATTTCACATTCACATGAATTTCACATTCCTCATGAAATGAGAATTTCACTGAGATGAAATGGTGGGGGCATCTGTGTGTGTGTGCCCTGCACCACACACGGTTGTCACAGCATACACAAACATCACGGTCCAGCCACAACATGGTTGTGTCATTGTATGTAAGCGTGTTATTGTGTGTAGGGCGTGTCATTGCATGACAAGTGTATCATGTTACGTGTGAGTGTTGTTTCATGAGAAGTGAATAATTGTGGTTCAGTGTATTGTTACATGACGATCACATCATTGTATTACAATAATATCATTGCATGACAATGTCATTGTATAATTGCGTGGCGAGTTACCAACTCGGTGTGTTCACACATACACGTGTCTCCGTTGTTGTGTCTCAGTTTGTATCAGTGAAAAAAATACACGGGGGCTCGGGGCGGTTTAGCCCCCGAAATGCCAAAAAGAACCCCGGAAATGCCAAAAA
>NW_014580689.1:12847-13355 GCF_000485595.1 Priapulus caudatus
TCTCTCTCACTCTCTCTTCCTCTCTCTCTCTCACTCACTCTCTCCCCCTCTCTTGCACTCTCTCTCTCCCCCTCCTCTCTCTCTATTCGAGTATAGCGCTCGAGCGGAAACGAAAGCAATTAATAGGGTAAACAGTTAAAACGTGTAATCGAATTCACAAAGGCGTAATGACGTTTAATGGTTCGTCGGTGGAGTGACAGCTAGCCATACTCTCCGTGTCAGCTACCGTACACTGATAATTAGTGTGTCGAGCCGTCACCGAGTCGACTCGGACGTAATGCCAATTGTAAAGGTGAAAGGCACGCGCAGACAGACACATACGCACGCACGCACTCACGCACTCACACACAGAGAGACAGGCGTGGGCGCGCACACGCACGCACATGAACGCACGCACATGAACACATACATGCATGCACACGGGAACGCACGCACCCAAGCACACACACACACACACACACACACACACACACACACACACACACACACACACACACACACACACACA
>NW_014580690.1:0-783 GCF_000485595.1 Priapulus caudatus
GGCGAAGGTAATAAATTCAAAAATGAACACAAATTGTATTTACCATCAATGTTTCACGCTTACCAAAGTTAAACCAATGTTCACTTGATCTGTGGTGAGTTTGCACATAGGTGGCGTGCGTGCGGCAAGAGCGCGAGTTATAGAAAAGTATTCGAACGACATTCACCGCGTGGAATTAAATATTTAATTAATTCACAGGCGAACGAAAGTACAGGAACATTAAAACTGAGTGAAATCGTCTTGCGTTTAATCACCATCATTTGATTATTGACATCAGCCGAGTGCCTATGGCGCGGGGGTGTGACGATGGGCTGGACTTACCCGTGTGAAGGTGTCAGCGTGTTTGCTGATGACACCTCGTACCTCGTCAGGGTTGCTGGTCGTGTAGGCGCTCGCTAGGTCGTGGTACGCCTGACTGAGTGGCTGCAAGCACAATAGAATATATAGATAGTATGCAATACTATACAAATACATACACAAATTGGCTGCTGTGTGTACGGACACCAATACTCTCTTCCTCGGCAACAACGTGAATTCTGTCGTCAACAATGTCCTCTAGTGCTTGCAACATTGTCGTTAACAGCGCTATTCCGTACACTAACATGCATGGATATCCTATAACACATGGATAGCACACTCACACACTCACACACACACACACACACACACACACACACACACACACACACACACACACACACACACACACACACACACACACACACACACACACACACACACACACACACACACACACACACACACACACACACACACACACAC
>NW_014580690.1:1974-2372 GCF_000485595.1 Priapulus caudatus
GTCTCTCTGTCTCTGTCTCTCTCTCTCTCTCTCTCGCTCTCTCTCTCTCACCCACTGAGCCGCTCATGCGACATCACCCTCATCGCTCCCGCCGCGTGAGCCGTGACGTCACGCCATTCCGTGATCCGTGACGTCACGCCGCACGAACCGTGACGTCACGCCTCTGCCAGCCGGCGAGCTCGCTCTAATTAGAGAGACCGTCGTGCGGCAGCGGACGAGAAACCAGTGAAAGGAAGCCCGGCGATGTATAACGATGGCAAGAAGAAGAAGAAAAAGAAGAAGACGGCCAGCTCGCGAGCTCGAGAAAAAAAGCGGGATGCTCGTAATGGAGGCACGATAATGATGTAAGCATCGACAACGCACACCGACGGGAGAGAGATGAAGAGAGAGAGAGAGGA
>NW_014580690.1:3698-15621 GCF_000485595.1 Priapulus caudatus
GAGAGAGAGAGAGAGAGAGAGAGAGAGAGAGAGAGAGGAGGGAGACTGGAGATGTTTGTCGTGAGAGCGGAAGAGGATTGCTTATGGCCGATCGAATTAGGAGATTAGTCCGTGCATATCAACGAGAGCCCGGCGAGGCAAGAGAGAGGACAGAGAAATAGATAGATAGATCCCAGTAGATAGGGGGTTAATAAATAATTATATAGAGAGAGGGAGAGGAGTGCGTGGAGAAATAGTAAGAGAGGAGGCGAGAGAAAGAGCGAGAGAGAAGAAGAGATATAAAACGAGAGAGCGCGCGGGGGAGAGGACGGGAGAGAGTGAAAGAAAGAAAGATAGATAGAGAGAGGCAGAGAGAGAGAGAGAGAGAGAGAGAGAGAGAGAGAGAGAGAGAGAGAGAGAGAGAGAGAGAGAGAGAGAGAGAGAGGACATAACAAGGAGATGAGATGAGAGAAGAGAGCGAGGACGAGATGAGAGAGAGAGACAGAAAGCAAGACAGCCCGCATGCGAACGGAAACGAATGCAGCAGCAGGCAACCGTAGCAAGCAGCCGCCAGCAGCCGCCCGTCTCTCCCTCGAGGCCGCGCCCGCAGCAATTCTCCCCACTCATTCATCCTGGCGCACTAAACATCTCATTCATCATCCGTAGCCTTCAGCATGAAGAAGCCTCAGCCGACCCATTGAAGCCCTGCGAAGAGAGGGAGGGACAGGCTGCGGTCGGGAGGGATGGCTGCGGTGGGAGGGAGGCTGCGATGGGAGGGGAGGGAGGCGACGGCTGCCGATGCGGAGGGAGGGGCTGCGATGAGAGGGAGGGAGGCCTGCGATGGAGGGAGGCTTGCCGATGCAGAGGGAGGCGTGCGTGCAGAGGGAGGGAGGCTGCGATGGAGGGAGCTGCGATGAGAGGGAGGCTGCCGATGCAGAGGGAGCGAGGCTGCGATGGAGGGACGGCGTTTGCGAATGGGAGGAGGCCGCGCATGAGAGGGGAGGGAGGGCTGCCGATGGGAGGTGACGGACGGGCCGCGATGGCGAGGGGAGGCGAGGCTGCCGATGAGAGGGAGGCTGCGATGGGAGCGGAGGAGCGCTGCGGATGGGAGGAGCGGATGCTTGCGAGGGCAGCGGGGGGAGGCTGCGATGAGGAGCGGCAGGGAAAGGCTGCGATGGGAGCGAGCGAGGCCTGCCGATGGAAGGGCGAGGAGGGCTGTGATGGGAGGGAGGCGAGGCTGCGATGGGAGGAGGGAGGCTGCGATGGGAGGGAGGGAGGCCTCGATGGCATGGAGGGAGGCTGCGATGGTGAGGCCGAGCGGAGGCTGCCGATGGGAAGGAGGGAGGCTTGCGATGGGAGGGAGGCTTGCGATAAGAGGTGACGGCTGCCGATGGAGGAAGGGAGGCCTGCGATGGGAGGGAGGCTGCGATGGGGATTGTTGTGAGTAGGCTGTGCCCGTGATGGGTGGGAGGAGGCTGGATGGGACCGAGGGAGCTAGCGATGGGAGGGAGGCGAGGCCTGCCGATGTAGAGGGAGGCTGCGATGATGAGGAGGCCGCGATTGGGGAGGGAGGAGGCTGCTGATGGGAGGGAGGCTGCGATGAGAGGGAGGCCGCGATGGGGGAGGAGGCTGCGATGGGAGGGCAGGGAGGCTGCATGGGAGGGAGGGAGGCTGCGATGGCAAGGGAGCTGCTATGCGGAGGAGGGAATGGCTGCGATGAGAGGCGAGGAGGCTGGATGGGAGGGGGAGGCTGCGATGGGAGGGACGGCCTGCGAGGGAGGGAGCGGAGGCTGCGAATGACGAGGTGAGGCCGCGATGGGAGGGGGCCTGCGATGAGAGGGAGGCGATGTGCGATGGCGAGGCGAGGGGAGGCTGCGATGGAGGCGAGGGGAGGCTGCGATGGGAGGGAGGCTGCCGATGGAGAGGGAGGAGGCTGCTCGATTGGGGCGAGGAGCGCCTGCAATGGGACGGGAGGGATGGCTTGCAATGGGAGGGAGGTAGGCTGCCGATGGGAGAAGGACGGCTGCGATGGGTAGGCGAGGGAGGCTTGCGGTGGAGCGCAGGCTGCCGATGGAGGCGACGGCTGACGATGAGAGGGAGGCTGCGATGGGAGCGAGGCTGCGATGGGAGGCAGAGGAGGGCTGCGCATGGGCGAGGGAGGGAGGCTGCGATTCGACAGGATGGAGGCTTGCGATGGGAGGGAGGAGGCTGCGATGGGCAGGGAGGTGCGATGAGAGCGGAGCTGCGAATGGGAGGGAGGGAGGCTGCGATGGGGACGGGAGGGAGGCTGCGATGGGAGGGAGGGAGGCTGCGTTTAATTCAGCGCTGATATCGCTGCGCACAAATCTCGGACCATGCCGACGATTGCACAAAGCGCGCCTGCTTAATTAAGCAGCATCCCTCCGCACCGCATTCCTCCCGCATCCCTGCGCGCGCCAGCATCTCCGCATCCACGCGTGTGTGACAGCATCAGGACCGCGTTTTAGGAGAGGCGGCGGCGTAGTATGTCGCCTGACTCTTACACTTCCCCCGATCCCGTACGGCGACGCTCCTATCCACACACGACGAGGAGGGGGAGGGGAGGGAAGGGAAACAATTGTGGGTGAGGGAAACCGTCGGGGAGAGAGAACGCGAGAGGGCACGCTAAAAAAAGAGAATAAACCGGAGCGAGAGAAAGAGAGAAAAGAAGAGAGAGAGAGAGAGAGATGAGAATGAGCGAGCGAGAGAGACTGACGGAGAGAAAAGGTCGTGAGAGAGAGAAGAAGAGCCAGACCGAGAGAGAAGGCAAGAGTGCGAGCAAGCAAGAGAGGGAGTGAGTAAGCAGAAGCAGTCAGCGTGCTTAACCCTCCCCCCCCCGCCAGCTCTTCTTTCATACAACATTCTGTTCCCCCTCCCCTCCCCGCACCCCCTCTTCCCACCCGTGAGCGTAGCACGGCTATATATATATATATAGTATATGTTAGTTAGTACCTGGCGTTTACCGATCAGTAATTGCGCTGCTACGTGTTACCTACGACGTTTCTTCTCTACGCACCGATCCTCCGCCTCACACCCGCGCCCAATTACGATATCGTCATCGTTGTCGCCACGCGCTGAAAAACCACACTGCTGTTGTGAATAAAACAGCGTGTGTGTGTGTGCTGTGTGTGCTGTGTGTGTGTGTGTGTGTGTGTGTGGTGTGCTGCTGTCGTGTTGCGTGCGTGTGCGTTTGTGAGCGTGCGCAAGCTGCCGCCGCCGCGCGGTGGTGCTGTGCTGTGTGTTGTGTGGTGTGTGGTGATGTGTGCGTGTTGTGCGGTGCGTGCTGGTGTGAGCTGTGCGCTGCGCGCGCGCGTGTGTGTGTGTGTGTGTGTGTGTGTGCGTTGTGCGGTCCTGTGCGTGCGTATGGAATGTACTCGCCCATGATGCAGTCGGTCTGGAATGCATGTCGCCCACTACGTCGGCCCCAATCCATTCTTGACTACTACTGCTGCTTCCTGCCTGCTGCTTGCCTGCCTGCGTACTGTACTGCTGTGCTACTTACTACCTGCTGCCCTGCTGCCTGCTGGTGGTGGAGGTGGTGCTGCTGCCTGCTGCTGCTGCTGCTGCTGCTGCCGCCGCCTACTGTTGCTGCTGCTGCTGCTGCCTCTCTCAATCGTTGCTTCTCGACCCCAGACATCGATCTTGCTCAATCCGAGAAATCCGAAAAACCTCCGACAACGAGAAGTGGAAGAAGTGCATGCCGGTGCTGCTGCTGCTGTTGCTGTTTGCTGCTGCTTGCTGCTGCTGCTGTTAATCTGCTTGCCTGCTGTTGTTCGTGTTGTTGGCTACTGCTACTGCTGGCTGCTGTTGTTGTTGTTGCTGTTGTTGTTGCTACTGCCCCTGCCCTTCCTGTGCCTGCCTGTTTGTGGCTGCTACTGCCTACGACGACTGCCTGGGCGGGCCACGCACGAGCATGCATGCAAGGGGTGCGCAGTGGCTGCACGACACGCATGCACGTTAACCACGCCGCTTCCTTGCCTTCCTTGCTGCCACCCTTCCATGCTCACACGCCTACAACATTCGCACATCCACGCACTCACGCACGCCCGCACACACACACACGCACGCGCACGCGCACGCACACGCACGCGGCACACGCACCTGCGCACGCGCACTCCACACGCACCGCACATCGCACGCACGCACGCACGCACCTTACACGCGCCGCACGCACCGCCTCCCCTCAGCCAGCAGCAGCAGCACGCAGCAGCCAGCACGGAGGAGGCGGTATGACTGGCTTCTCATGTCTCGCAGCCTTCTCGCATCATCATCCATCATGCATCTGTCGCAGCAAGGTCAGCAGCCGCGACAGTGGCTTCATCTTATCATGATGAATAGATGAAGGAAGACGCTGCTCTGCTAACAGGGGACGGTGAAGATGATCGACGTATTGGTGACGACGATGGACGACGACGACCAATGATTATGACGACGACAATGATTATGACGACGATGATGATGACGATAATGATGATGACGGCGGCGACGATGACGACGATGATGACGATGACGACGACGAATCTAATAATGATGACGATGACGACGGCGATGACGACGATGACGTCGAAATGCATGCGTGTAAGATGATACAGTTATTGTGACAATGACAGCAACAATGCCCGATGCTGGTGGTGACAATGACACTGGGGAGGGGAGGGGGTGCAACCTTGGCGAAAACGATAACAGCAACATCGTAATGTAGAAATAATGACGACGATGGCGATGACGACGATGACGATGACGACGATGACGACGACGACGATGACGATGATATCGGCATGCGGCCACCGTGAGCTATCACATTATTCATGATCTAATTACGGCGGATATCAGTAAAAACGCTTGAATCAGACAGCCATCGACCGACGCGAGGGATCCAGAGCAGCAGCAGCAACAACAGCAGCAGTAGTAGCAGCAGGAACAACAACAACTACTACTACAACAAAAACAACAACAACAGCAGCAGTAGTAGCAACAGCAACAACAGCAATAACAACAACTGAAGCATCAGCAGCATCAGCAGCAGCAGAAGCAGTAGCAACAACAACAACAACAACAGCAACAACAACAACCGACGCATCAGCAGCAGCAGCAGCAGATAGTAGCAGCAGCAGCAGCAGCAAAAACAGCAACAACAACAACACATGAAGCATCAGCAGCATTTAGCAAGATAGCAACCAACATCATTCATCAGCAGCCAGCAGCAATTCACACCACCACACCCACCACCACCACCAGCACGCCAGCAGCAGCCCGCATCACGAGCGCGCCAACCAGCCACAGCGAGCCAGTAAAAGGCCGCAGCAGCAGCAGCATCGACCACACCCCATCACCACCAGCAACAGCATCATCACCACCCACACCACCACCACCAGCAAGCAGCAGGCCAGCAGCATACGACCGCACCAGCAGCCCAGCAGCCAGTAATAGGCGCTAGCAGCAGCAGCATCACGCACCACCACATTCACCACCAGCCAGATTCATCATCACCCAACCACCACCACACCACCAGCAGAAAGCAGCCAAGCAGCAGCAGCATCAAGACTGCCACCAGCAGCAGCAGCAGTAAAGGCGGCAGCAGCAGCATGCAGCAGCAGCAGTAAAGGCAGCAGCAGCAGCAGCAGCATCATTTACCACCACCACCACCATCCACCCCACCAGACAGCAGCATCATCACCACAACCACTAGCAGCAGCAGCAGTAAAGGCCAGCAGCAGCCAGTAAAGGGCGGCCAGCAGCAGCATGCAGCCAGCCAGCAGTAAAGCGGCAGCAGCAGGCATGCAGCAGCAGCAGTAAAGGCCCGACAGCAGCAGCATGCAGTAAAGGGCGGCCAGCAGCAGCATGCAAGCAGCAGCAGTAAAAGGCAGGACAGCCAGCAGCATGCCAGCAGCAGCAGTAAAGCGGCAGCAGCCACGCATGCCGCAGCAGCAAGCAGTAAAGGCGACAGCAGCGCAGCATGCAGTAAAGGCGGCAGCAGCCAGCATGCAGCAGCAGCCAGTAAAGGCGGGCAGCAGCCAGCATGGCAGCAGCAGCAGGAAAGCGACAGCAGCAGCATGCCCAGCAGCAGCAGTAAAGCACAGCGAGCAGCATGCGAGTAAGCTGCGCCAGCAGCAGCATTGCCAGCACTTGCAGTAGAAAAGGCGGGCAGCAGCAGCATGCAGCAGCAGCCAGTAAAGGCGCAGCAGCAGCACTGCAGCAGCAGCAGTAAAAGGCCGACCAGCAGCGGACCGGAGGCAGGCCAGACGTCCGCAGATAGAATCGAACCACGATTGAGAGTCGAAACCGATCAGACAGAACAGACACCAGACAGGACAGACAGACAGACAGACAGAACAGACAGACATCGCGCGCAGACTAAACGCAAACATCGCCCGCCAAAATCTGGATCCGAAATCTCGATTCGAGCGAGAAATCGGCGGGCAGAACGAGCGGCCGACGGCGGCGTCGTCGTTCATGGCCCCAACAAAATACTACGAATGGTGGCTCGCCACGATCCACACATCAATAACGTGATATATCATAGCAACATTACGTGATATATATGACACGATGTCATTCTATATAGTGCCGTTCGTATAAAATGATCGCGGGTTATATCCAAAGGTATTATTAGCTCCTTGATAAATATCAGTTAGGATATATCAAAGGAACAACACACGTATATATAGGCGTGTGACATCACAAAGATATTAGTCGTGCGCTAAACATCACACAGCCCATAGAAATGTGGCATCACACAGTCAAAAACGTGTGACATCAACACGTTATAAGGCATGCGGCATCACACAGATGTATATATATATATATATATACATATATATATATATATATATATATGGGCGTTTGACATCACACAGGTATAGCAGGCATGCGACATCACACAGTTACATATATATATATATATATATATACATATATATATAGGTGTGTGACGTCACACAGGTATATGCATGTGACACCACACAGTCATAAACGTGTGACATCACACAGGTGAGTCCCACAGTGTTCGTACCTTGACGAACCTGCCGACGACGAGCGCCGTGTACTTGGGCAGGTTGATGACCTTTCCGTGCAGGATCAGCGACACGATCAGGTATTTCTTGTACGCTTCGAGCATGATGTGACTGACGGCCATCGCCGGTGTCGTCACGGCCTGCAAGAACGCAAACACACGCACACATGTACACACACGTATACAGTTACTGTTTGAAACGTAGGCACAGACGCACGCACACACACACACAGACGCACGCATGCACACACACGCACAGACGCACGCATGCACACACACGCACGCACGCACGCACGCACGCACGCACGCACGCACGCACACACACGCAATTATGCTCGCACGCAGGCAATCATGCACACTCGCAATCTCACACGCAGGCACGCACGCACGCACGCACGCACGCTCGAGTTTAAACAAACGCGATTCATTCGCGCGAGGCCTGCATTATGCAAGCAGCTCATCTAATTAGAGACCATGTTTTTCTTCATTACGAAGCGCGATCTAATTCCAACTCCTCAGCCTCCTCAGCTGCTCTCGTGCAGCGCCAGCTAGCGGAAACAAACGCTAACAGTGGCGCCCCCGTGGGAGGAGGAAGGACAACGCAGAGGTGGTCGGAGGTGGAGCGATGGAGGAAGGGGAGGAGCCGACGAGAAATGCTAGCAAAACCAGTGGGCGTGCCTCTGTTTTGAGAACGGGAGAGATCAATTATAGACTGAATCCGAAGCAGAACACTACTTTAGTTGATTGATTGACGAATGAATAGCGAAAAGCGAAAAAAAGTTTCACTGGGGGGTTTAGCTATAGTAACAACACAGCGGAGGCTTTAGAAATACAGACCCCCCCTCCCAACGCGGGGGACGCAATCTATAGAAACACAACGAAGGAGGCATTGGGACATGGAGACAGTACAGGAGGAGGTTTGAGCTATTTAAACACTATGCGGGAGGCTTGGCATATATTGAAGCATCACAGGAGTGAGGGTGGAGGAGGGCGGTTGCTGTAAACACTGATTATAACGTAGCATCATCATCATCATCATCATCATCATCGCAAGCATCATCATCATCGCAAGCACCATCATCATCATCATCGCAAGCATCATCATCATCATCATCGCAAGCATCATCATCATCATCATCGCAAGCATCATCGTCGTCATCATCATCATCATCATCATCGCAAGCATCATCATTAATTAGAGACGCGGTATTCAGCTGTCAGTGATGCTGATCACTCGCTGCTCATTGACGAACACAAGCGCTATGTTATAGCGTAAACAATTCGTGTGTGTGTGTGTTTGTGGGTGTGTGTGTGCGTGTGCGTGGGCGCGCTTGTGTGTGTGTGTGTGTGTGTGTGTGTGTGTGTGTGTGTGTGTGTGTGTGTGTGTGTGTGTGGTGTGTGTGTGTGTGTGTGTGTGTGTGCATTGTGTGCGTGTATGTCGTGCGTTGTGTGTCATGCGTGTGAGTGTTGTATGCGTGCCGTGCGTGCGTGTGTCCGCGAGAGCGTGCATGTGTCAGGGTGTGTGTGCGCGTGTGCGTGCGTGCGTGCGCGTGTGCGTGTATGTGTGTACGTGTGTGTGCGTGCGTGCGTGTGTGCGTACGTGCTCGATAAATGTAGCTTCACTGAGCGTGACTGTAACGTGTGAATTATTCATTGTAATGAATCATTCACGTGTATCGTGCTTGTATACATGTTGCCTCTCTTTTGCTTGCTCTCCTTTATTTCCCTCGCACGCACGCACAGGCCATACGGCACACACGCAACAGCGCAGCATAGCACACCAGCACAAAACACTGATGCGTACGCCACAACTCATGATCTCATGGTGCCCTCTCGTCGTTCCCTCTCCTCTCTCTCGGCGCGTTTCTCCCTGTCTCACGCTACGTCTCTCTGGCTCTCTCTCTTCTCGCGCTTTCGTCTGCGCGTATCTGCACTCTCGCTCGTCCTATCGCTCTCTCTCCGCTCTCGCGTCAATCTCTCTTCTCTCTCTCTCTCTCTGTCTCTCGTCTCTCTCTCCCCCGCTCTCTCTCTCCCGCTCTCTCTCTCTCTCTCTCTCTCTCTCTCTCTTCTCTCGTTGTCTCATCATCCTCCTGTCTCTCTCTCCACTCTCTGTCTCTCTTCTCTCGTCGTCTCCCGTCTACACTCTCTCTCTCTCTCTCTCATCTCTCTCTCTCTCCTCGTCTATCCTCCCTTGTGCTCGTTTTCTCTCTCTCTTCTCTCTCTCGTCCGCTCTCCCGTCTCCTCCGTCTTTGCTCTCTCTCCTCTCTCTCTCTCTCTCTCTCTCTCACTCTCTCACTTTCTCCTCCCGTCTCGCTTCTCTCTCTCGTCTCTCTCTCCTCTCTTCTCTCTCTCCATTCTCTCCTCTCCTCTCCCTCTCGTCTCTCTCATCCTCTCTCTCTCATCGTCCTCTCCTCTCTCATCATTCTCTCTTCTTCTGCTCCCTCTCTCTCTCTTCTCCTCTCTCTCGTCCTCGTCTCTCTCTCGGGTGTAGCTATAATCGATTCGCTATTCGCCGTCTAGATCTCTCACACGCGCGGTCCATCACACGACGAAACGACACGCACACTAGTCACAAAAGCTGTTCTCCCTTACTGAAGCTCAAGCCGTCGTAGCGGTTGTCGCCTCGGGAGACCGACGTGCACAGAAGCACCGGCCGGTCCACACACCTACCAACCACAGGTTCAAGTGTCCTCTCGTCGGCCTCACCTATATAACTGAGATATCGTTGCCCCCGCCCACCGTACGGGCCGCAAACAGCAATTATAATCGGAACCATTCAATTACCGGGATCCACTGTTGCAGGTCGTTTAGAAAACGCGCAAGTCCGTTATCCTATAACGAATGTTTTGCCATGTGCATCGTGGCAGCTTCAGCCATTCTCTCCTCGTCACGTAACACCACGTCAACTCGCCCCGCACGGCACGCACGCGACGCATGCTATCGCACGACGCACACTTAACTCTAACTTATCTCGCTCCGTTCTGTGTCTACCGTGCTCGTCCTTCTCCTCTCTCCCCTCTCTCTCTTCTCCTCNCTCTCTACTCTCTCTACGTCTCTCTCTCTCTCTCTCTCTCTCTCTCTCTCTCTCTCTCTCTCTCTCTCTCTCTCTCTCTCTCTCTCTCTCTCTCCCCTCCCCTCCTCTCTCTCTCTCTCTCTCTCTCTCTCTCTCGGTAGCCTTATCGTATTCGCTATCCCTCTAGATCTCTCACACGCGCTCATCACATGAACGAACGCTCACTCACAAAGCTGTCTCTCTTACTAGCTCACGCTCGCTTTCGCTCTCACGCACGCACGCGTCCACACACCTACGCAACCACGTTCAATGTCTCTCTCGGCCTCACCTATATATATGATGATTATCGTTGCCCCCACCGTACGGCTGCAAACAGCAATTATATTCAACCATTCAATTCGGGATCCATTGCAGTCGTTAGAAACGCGGCAATGCGTGTTATCCTATACGAATGTTATTGCGCATGCATCGTGCAGGCTTCACCATTCTCTTCCCCATTCTCTCTCTCTTACGCACGCACGCACGCACGCACACACGCACGCACGCACACGCACGCACGCACTCTCTTTCTCGCTCTCTGTGTCCCACCCTCTGGCTCTCTCTCTCACTCTCTCTGACTCTCTCTCGGCCATTTTCTCTTCTGTCTTACACTCTATCTGTCTGTCTGTGTATATCTACTTGTCTGTCACTCTCTGCCTTACTGTGTTTCTCTACCCCCATAATTATCCCTGTTCATTTCCTACTTGTTAAATGTCCAACGCCTTCCCTTCCCCGTCCTCTTCCTCAATTTTGCTTGCTACCTCTCGCGCGCTCTATCGCTCTCTCTAGATCTCTCGTCTCTCTTCCCCCCTTCTCCCCCACTCACTCTCTCTCTCTCTCTCTCTCTCTCTTATCCCTCCCCCCACATCACTCCTCTCTCTCCATTCTCGTTCTCTCTCCCCCCTTCTCCACACCTCACCTGTCTCTCATCGTCTCTTTTCCGCCCTTCTCCGGCTCTCCCACTCTCCCCCCCTCTCTCTCTCTCGCTCTCGTCTCTCGTTCCCCCTTCTCTCCCCTCTCTCTCTCATTCTTACTAGAGCTTATTTCCGCCCGTTCTATCTCCCCGACAGCCTTTGCTTGCTCTCGCTCTGTCTTATTTGATACCCCTTCAACAAAGTTGATGGCTTCTATACAATTAGCATCGCAAACACTGTCCCGTGCGTTTCTAATGAAATTAGCCATTCATCTCTCCGCCGCATGAAGAGGCTGCGACAACGACGACGCGGCTGCTGCGACGACGACGACGACGACGCGGCTGCTGCGACGGTGGCGCCGTCGCGCACTTACGGCTTTCTTCACTCGCAAACCCGCGCACACGTACGAGGGACGCGCGTGAGGTGTGTGTGTGTGTGCGTGCGTGCGTGCGTGTGTGTGCGTGCGTGNCGGGCTGAGGGAGGAGGCATGAAAGAGGAGATGCATGGGAAGGAGAAGCAGGGTTGAGAGAGATGGCGGAGAAAAAGTGGGCGGTAGAGGGAAAATAGGAGGGAGAGCGGGTCGTAGGCACGAAGAACGGGGAAATAGAAGGGAACGGGAAAGGTAAGAGAGAGGGGACTCTAAGAGAGAAAGGTGGAGAGAGAAAAGACAATAAGAGAATGAAAGGACAGAATTGGAGGAGAAGGGAGAGTAGGCAGGGGAGGAGGGAGAGTAGGTAGGGGAGGAGGAAGAGTATGTAGGGGAGAAGAGGAACGAGGTGAACAACGGAGGAGACAAAAAACGAAAGTAAATATAAGGGCTAGAGCAGTGGGAAGAGGAGGCAGAGTTGATACTGTAGAGTAAGTGCGTGAGCGAGAGAGATAGAGAGAGAGAGAGAGAGAGAGAAGAGAGTGAGAGAGAGAGAGAGAGAGAGAGAGAGAGAGAGAGAG
>NW_014580690.1:19980-22017 GCF_000485595.1 Priapulus caudatus
CACACACACACACACACATACACAACAACACACACACACACACACACACACACACACATATATATATAATATATATGTGTGTGTGTGTGTGTGTGTGTGTGTGTGTGTGTGTGTGCGCGCGCGCATGCATACTATATATATATATATATATATTACGGACACGTACATGCATACACACACGCCGCCGGCGACGAGGAAGACGCTGCGGAAGATGCTGCAGTAGCAGCGGCGGCAGTGGCAGCTCAGTGATTGTCGAATAAATGCAGTGATTTATCTCCGAAAGCCGCGTTTCATATTAAATGGCCATTATTATGTCAGTGCCATTAAGATGCCAGCCGCGGGAAAGAGGAAGGATGGAGAGCGGGCGGAGGGAGGAGGGATGAAAGAGGAGGTGCATGGGAAGGAGAAGCAAGGTTGAGAGAGATGGCGGAGAAAATGTGGGCGGTAGAGGGAAAATATGGAGGAGAAGCGGGATCGTAGGCAGCGAAGAAAGCGGGGAAATAGAAAGGATACGGGAAGGTAAGAGAGAGGGGACTGCTAAAGAGAGAAAGGTGGAGAGAGAAAAGACAATAAGAGAATGAAAGGACAGAATTGGAGAGATGGGAGAGTAGGCAGGGAGGATGGAGAGAGGTAGGGGAGGAGGAAGAGGAGAAGAGGCAGAGTGACGGTAGACAGGAGGAGGGCCGAAGGTGTGGATGGGGAGAAGAGTGCGCGGACAAGTAGGGGAAGCTGAGCAGCAACATACGGATCGGGACGAGAGAGAGGGGGAGAAAGAGAGAGAAGGAAAGAGAGAAAGAGGCAGAGAGCGAGAGAAAGAAAGAAGGTGAAAGAGAGAGAGAGAGAGAGAGAGAGAGAGAGAGAGAGAGAGTTAGAGAGAGGGAGATAGGAAGAGAGAGATGCAGAGAGCGAGAGGAAGAAAGAAGGCAAAGAGAGAGAGAGAGAAATGAGAGAGAGAGAGAAGAGAGAGAGGAGAGAGCGAGAGAGAGAGAGAAGAGAGAGAGAGAAAGAGAGAGAGAGAGAGAGAGAGAGAGAAGAGAAGGGGAGAGAGGGAGGGAGAGATAGACGAGAGAGAGCCGCGCATGAAAGCGAGAGAAAAGCGAGAGAGGGAGGGAAAGAGAACGTATAGGTATAGAAGCTCTGGAAGAAGCGTAGGCTGTAACCGCGGCGATAGTGGAGAGCGGACGCTGAGAGAAGGAGGTGGTTGTCCTCGCCGCTCCGTACTGCGGCAGTGGCGCCCCCAGTGGCGATTTATCAGCCGACGTCTTCTCTGCCGTCGCTCGGCGATCGGGGGCGTAATTGGAGGCAAACCGATGAATTCGTGTCGACGGCGATTTCTCTAACGAAATTCCCGGCGATTTCGATTTTGCTGCGCCACCGCCACCGCCCCGCCGCCGCCGCCACAGCCACAAAGTTACGGAGATGGGCTGCCATGTTTACCATATTAATCTAACCGTCTCTCTTTCGCCTTCTTTCTTTCTCTCGCTCTCTAGATCTGCCTCTTTCTCTCTTTTCTTTCGCTCTTGCTCTCCCTGTCGCTCTCTCTCTCTCTCTCTCTCTCTCTCTCTCTCTATCCTCCCTCTCTCTTCTCTCAGTCCTTCTCTTCGTCTTCTTTCTTTCTCTCGCTGCTCTGCTCTCCTTCTCTTTCGCTTCGCGCTCCTCTCTTCTCACCGTCTTTTCTCTCCCTCTGCATCTTTCTGCTCTTTCTATCTCATCTCTCTCCTCTCTTCTCTACTCTCTCTCTCTCTCTTCTCGTTGGCCTTTTCTTCCTGACTCTTCTGCATCTACATCTGCTTCCTATCTCTCTCTCCTCACTCGTCTCATCTCCTCTCATCTCTCTCTCTTTCTCTCTCTCTCATCTCTATTCACTTCTTTATCTCTGCTCTCTCTCTTTCCGCTTCTTTGCCTTCTCTCTAACTTCTCCCTCTCTCTCATCGTCCCGATCCGTATGTTGCTGCTCAGCTTACCATACTGATCCGCGCCACTCCTTCTCCCCATCGCAACCTCGCTCTCCTTGCCGTCCTCTGGCTCCCGTTCCTT
>NW_014580691.1:0-425 GCF_000485595.1 Priapulus caudatus
TGCGTGCAGGCGTGCGTGCTTTGCTGTGATGTAAACGCGCAGCTGGCCCGCAGCCCCGGAGGGGGCTAGCGTGACACGCCAAGCCGCAATCATGACGGCTTGTTGGCCGCAAATCTCTTTACCCGCAACGACTGCCATTTAGGCGCAGTTCTGTGCGCGTGCGTTCATGCGGGTGCGTGCGTGCGTGCGTGTCTGCGCGTGTGTGAGTACGTGTGAGTGTGGATGATCGTGCGAGCGCGTGCATGCATGCGTGCGCGTGCGCGTGCGTGTGTGTGTGCACGCGTTAATGTAAGCGTGCATGTACAAGCGTGCATGTGCGTGATGTAGGGTTCGTGGCGTGCGTGCGTGCGTGCTCTCACCCATGTACATGTACGCGTGCGTGCGTGCGTGCGTGCGTGCTCTCACCCATGTACATGTACGCGTGC
>NW_014580692.1:0-6429 GCF_000485595.1 Priapulus caudatus
CTGCAGCGGCAGGCAGACAGACAAGACAGCGACGGACGAACGGACCGTGACGTGACGGACGACGCCGGACGGACGGACGGACGGACGGACGGACGGACGGACCGGACGGACGGACGGACGGAGACGACGGACGGACGGACGGACTGGACGGACGGACGGGACGGACGGACGGACGGACGGACGAAGCAGACCAGACGACGACGGAGGAGCGCGACAGACAGACTAGGCAAGGAACAGAAAGACAGACAGAAGACAGAGCAGACAGACAGACAGGCAGGCAGGACAGACAGAAGACTAGACAGAGAGGGAAATCGACTCCAGAACGATGAATGATGGATGGATGGATGACGGAAACGGTGAGATAGCAGCAAGATACAAATAAAATACAGAGATATATAGAATCGAAGAGCGGTATTAAGTCGCTTTTCTTAATGACGCATGATAGAATTGGGTGAAGAGAAGGAAAGGAAAGACAGACAAGACAGAGCAGACAGACAGGCGGAGAGACAGAGAGGAAGAGCGAGGAAGAGCGTAAGCAGAGAGAGAGGAGAGGCTAGGGAGAAAGTAGCAGAGAGAGAGAGAGAGAGAGAGAGAGAGAAGAGAGGAGAGAGAGAAGATAGATAGATAATAGATTAGATAGAGCTAGATTAGATAGATAGATAATAAGAGAAATAGATAGATTGATAGAGACAGAGAGAGATAGCTAGAATGAGAGCGAGAGAGCGATAACGTACGAGAGAGTGAGAGAGAGAACAAGAGCGTGCGCGTTGGAGAGAGAGAGAGAGAAGAGAGAGCGCTGGAGAGTGAGAGGAGGGGGAGGGGGAGCGCCCGGTGAATAATTTGCATGTTACGCGCGCCCGCACGCTCCGGCCCCTGTGAGGCTGCATGGGAACTTAGCGATGATTACTCACTGAAATCGGCGACCGATACTAAATTCATTAGACAGCTATTTAGCAGGCAGCTCCTATCGGATGGAGACCTAAAATTTGATCAAGGGGAGGAGAGGGAGGGCGCTAGGAGAAAGGGAGGGGTGGGAGAATCGAACTAGGGGCAGGGGGGAGGAAGCCAAGGAGAGGGGACGGATGGGAGAATCTAACTAGTGGTAGGGGAGGGAGGGAGACAAGGGAAGGGGAGGGGTGGGAGAATCTAACTAGTATTAGGGGAGGCAGGAAGACAAGGAAAGGGAGGGGTGGGAGAATCTAACTAGTGGTAGGGGAGGCAGGAAGACAAGGGAAGGGAGGGATGGGAGAACTAACTAGTGTAGGGGGAGGGGAGGAGACAAGAGCAATAAAGGCAGGGGAAGGGGTGGGAGAATTCTAACTAGTTGTAGGGGAGGACAGGAAGACAGAGGGAAAGGGAGGTGGGAGAATGCTAGAGAGAGGAGTAAGGCTGAAGACAAGGGAAGGGGAGGGTGGGGAGAATCTAACTAAGTGGTAGGAGGCCAGGAAGAACAAGGGAAGGAGGTGGTAGAATACTAACTATTGGTAGGAGAGCGAGACACAAGGGGAATGGAGGGTGGGGACTCATAAACGATGTAGAGAGCAGGAACGACAAGAGGAAGGGAGGGTGGGGGAATCTAACTAGTGGTAGGTGAGCAGGAGACAAGGAAAAGGGCAGGACGGTGGCAGAGAGAAAATCAGGGGGGTGAGCGGAGATAGGAGAAAGAAAAAATGAAGAACGAAAATAGCGGGAGGGCCAGGAGGATCGGGAGAGGAGGACTATGGAGCCTAGGGAAGGCGAGATGGTGAAGGACAGAAGATAGGAATAAGCAGCCAAGGAATCTTGTCGGAATTTAGTCATATACAAAACAGCGAGCATGTTAATTAACATAGAATGGCTGAAGCACGCATCGTTAGTGGGCTTTGCCATAATCAGTAGGCCGAAACGATAAAATACGCAGGCTCGAGCAAAGGCAAGAAAGAGCTACTTATACTCGATTGATCAGAGCACAAAACCTAAAGAGATAAAAGTCCTGGGTCCCCAGAAGCACAAAGCAAGATGCCCGGATAACACACGCGACGAGACAACAATCAACCAGATCCACAACACACTATCTAATCACGAAACCACACACACATTCTAATGTGTTAACGCCCACCCAACCCACTAGCCAAGCGCACATATTAACCGGATGAAAAACATTTAACAGAGCACAAAACACATATTCAGAGAGATAAAACATTAACGAGCACGAAAGCAACATATTCCGGAGCACAAAGTAACGACGGATAATGACTCCACCCCCCACCCACACACAACCACACCCACACACACCAAATAGAACGCACGGGCGGTATACGTGCCTGGAACACGAAAATCAAAGAGCGCAAGTGGTTTCCGCAGCACAAAGCGAAGCTATGAAAATAATCGAGCAATGTAAATACCACTTTAGCGTTGCTAGCCGCCGAGCCTTGGCACGAGAGCCAACAGTACAGCGTCCACCGAGCACAAAAGCAACAACAACAACCAAAAAAAAAGCACTCAAAACGCACGCAAGCGCACGCACCACGCTACGCACGACGCACGCACGCAACGGCATACCACACGATACCACGCAACGCACGCGAGGACGCGACAGGGCAGCGGGGGATCACGCACGCGCACGCAACGCACGCAACGCAAGGCAATGGCACGCACGCACGCAGCACCACGCACGCTACGCACGCACGCACGACCTACGCACGCACGACGCAACCGCACGCGACGCACACACGCCACACGAGCATGGGCACACACAGGCACCCGCACACACGCACACACGCACCACACGCACTACACGCACACACGTGCACACACGGCACAACGCACACAACGCACTACACGCACACTACGCACACACGCCACACACGTCGAAGACGCACACACAGCACTGGATCACCCGGAGCGCTTCGCACACACCACAGACACCACAGCTTGCGGATGAGATCTGCGCAGCACACAGCACACCACACCACGTCAACACACACGACCACGCCAACACATGAGCCACACACCCCGCGACAGCACAATACTGCGTCAGTTAACAGCATGTGCGCGACTAGTTGCAACCCCGTCACTAGATTACTGCGTGTGTACTTGCAGCATTCAAGATGGCGGCTTGTGCAGTAACAGCAGGTGGCGCGATGGTTGGTAACGCCCTCACTGAAATACTTCGGTGTGTACTCACATCAAGATGGCGGCGGTGCCGGGAAAGCTGCCCGCACTGCGACGCGCCAACACGGACACTCTCTCCGTCCCTGCGCCGCGCGCGACATCATAGACTGACGCTCAACGTCTCCCTGTCGGCTACTACGACTCAGCTCGATGTCCGACGCCCAACGATCTGCAACACGACTTGCGTGCGCTTCTCACGGGGCAAAACAGTCGGATTCATCAGTCGGCGGAAAACAAATAGCAACCCGACGGACAGACAACTTTCCTCAGCATTTGCCGATCTCGTTGGAAAAACGGGAGCACGCGAGAATAGATGATTGCTACGTAGGTCTTCACGTCGCGAAACTCGGGATTCAAAGTGACCTGCGAGCCCACTACATATATGACCCGTCAAACCACTGGCTAATTGTTATCCACGCATGCAGGAAGCTGATGAGATGTGTTTCACTCTAAACTAGTGGTCAGTTTCCATTGGCAACAGAACGCGTAATTTACAAAGGACTACTGCGTATAGCTGGCGGCTCTTCCCTGTCCGGTTCGCAACCCCTCTCTCTTCTCGCACGTGCGCCTCCCTTCGTAACTCTCACTGTTGCAGCTCTTCCTCTTCATTCGGATCTCTTAATCTCAGCGCTCACTTTTTCTTCTTGCTCGTCAGCTCCAATGTTGCTCCATCGCGCGCTTTCTCTGCTACTCTCCCTTCCGTTTCTTTCGGTGTCTCTCTCTGTCTCTTCCTTGCTTATCTCTCTCTCTCTTCTCTCGCTCTCTTCGTCCTCCCCCTTTCGCGCCTCCTCTCGTGCTCTCATTTGCTGTCTTTCGCGGTCTCCAAGTCTCTCCCTCTAAGGATGTTGCTCTCTGCTCTCCTGGCCTTCGCCTCTCTCGCTTCTCTCTCTCTCTTGCATCTATGCCATCCTCTACTGTCTATTCCTCGTCGCGAGGCAGCTGGTATCGCACTGCACCACCGGGTTATGCCAGGGTACGCTGAAGAAAGTTCAGCGGGCCGCACAAACATATCCTGAAAAGCTCAGAGCGTATTTTTCAATTCAGGTCGCAGGCGGGAGGACTCGGTTCGCCTGCTTGCGCATGTACGTGGCTTCTCTGCTAGCGCATTTTTCGTCCGGCAACACGGAAATGCGTGCGCACGGCAGTTCTTGGAGACGAGGTTTCAATATAGTGTCGAAATGGATTCGCAGGGTTGAATAGTAGTCTGCAGATAAGTAGTATCAGTCATAGCACTCAAGCAGTAGCAGAGCGACAGGGCAGCAAACACTAACTACATCAACAGTATGCAGCACAGCACACAACCGGCAAACAACAACAAAACAACAACAACAACAACTACAATATTACAGGCAGCAGCAACCGCCGGCCGTCCTCTAACGCACTGCAGCAGCAGGGCAGGCAACAACAGCACCTGATCTATCATCGCTCGATCATCATGCACTCTTTTATCATCAATCATCAACATCTATCTATCATCTCATCACAATAATCACAGCAGCCGGCAGGCACAGCAGTCAGAACCCCCCAGCAACAGCAGGCCATCATTATCTCTCAAGTCATCATCACATCATCATCATCATATCATTAAGGCGAGCAGCACAGCAAGCAGATGCAGTTGCAACAGCTGCAGCCATCAAAGTAAAGCAGCTCTTCTGTGATGCAGATTAAACGCTAGCTCTCCTCGGGCTATAGCTGCTGCTGGTTCGCTGCTGCGTCGCGCTTGCTGCTCGGCTTGCGGCTGCTCGTGGTAGGTGTGGTGCTGCATCGCTCGCTTCTTGTTACGGCGTGCTGGCTGCTGTTGCTGCTACTGCTGCTGTCTTATGGCTGGCTGCTAGCGGTTGTGCTGGCTGCTAGCTGGTGTGGATACTGCTGCTGGCTGGCTGCTTGCGTTACTGCTGCTGCTGTTGCTGACTGCTGTTGCTGCTGCTGTTGCTGCTACTGCTGCTGCTACTGCTGCTGGCCCTGCAGCATCGATGTTGTGGTACTGATGCTGCGGAGCACCGGACGGATGCGGTAACCAAGCTGTGTTGGTGTTTGTTGTTTTAGGCAAAGAAAAAATCTGCTCAGTAAGTTAAAAATACATCAACCCATTCGTCGGCAACGCGGGGAGCTTGTACCGGGCTCACCCCTAGCTGTAGACCTGACATCTAGATCTCCAGTGTTAACCCAGTAACCCAGCACACCGTTCTGGTGTCTCACCCATTACTGTAGACAGGTAGGGTTGAACCACTAACCCAGTAGCAGTCTGTCTGGTGTCTCACCATGTATCTAATAAATAGTTGCAGTTTCAAACAGCCAACGTTAACCTAGTAACCGAGCAGCCGCACTGACTGCTACGCGACATTACTCTCGCCTCTGCAACATCGGCAGAAATTCATACACCGGCTACGTCTATATATATATATATATATATATGTATATATATTATATATACGTGCAAAATAATTACGAGTGTTGAATCGGGAAAAAAACGCACTTGAGCTGTGTAACGAAGCGTCCAAAACTCTCATGACGAAGCTGTTTTTTGCTGCAAATAATTAGGCGACGAACTTATCGAATTCGTTCGTGATGTAGAGCGGCGGCGAGGAGGAGGAGGAGGAGGAAGGAGAGGAGAAGGAGGAGGAGGAGGAGGAGGAGGCTAATACTCATGGATGCAGATTCATTAATATCTGTAATTGCGGTCTGCGAACCTATGAATGTAATTCATTGCTATTAATATCAGCAGCAATATCGGTCACTGCTCATTACTGAGCAGCAGCAGCAACAGCAGCAACAGCAGCAGCAGCAGCACCACCACCACGACCACGACCACGACCACGACCACGACCACTACCAGCAGCAGTAGCAGTAGCAGTAGCAGCAGCAGCAGCACCACTAGCACCAGGACCAGCACCAGCACCAGCACGACGACCACCACCACCAACACCAGCAGCAGCAGCAGCAGCAGCAGCAGTAGTAGCAGCACCAGCAGCAACAACAACACCAGCAGCAGCAGCACCACAACCACCACCACTACCACCACCACCGGTAGCAGCAGCAGCAGTAGCAGCAGCAGCAGTAGCAGCACGTAGCAGCAGCAGCAGGAGAGGAGCAGCAGCAGCAGCAACAACAAACAACAACAGCAGTAGCAGCAGCAGCAGTAGCAGCAGCAGCAGTAGCAGCACTAGCAGCAGCAGCAGGAGGAGGAGCAGCAGCAGCAGCAACAACAAACAACAACAGCAGTAGCAGCAGCAGCAGTAGCAGCAGCAGCAGTAGCAGCACTAGCAGCAGCAGCAG
>NW_014580692.1:7329-7774 GCF_000485595.1 Priapulus caudatus
GCTCCCCCTCCGTCCTCACCCTAGCTCCCCCTCCCTCCTCACCCTACGCTCCCCTCCCCCTCCCTCCTCACCCTAGCTCCCCCTCCCTCCTCACCCTAGCTCCCCCTCCTTCCTCACCCTAGCTCCCCTCGGAGCCTGGTAGCGTGAGCGTGAGCGTTGAGCCCCCTGCGCCCCAGACACCGGTAATTATTGTGAAAGCTATTACACGCAGAGAAATTACGCAACGGCGTAAACAAAACATTGATTTCCGAGCTTAAATTCGTTAGTGGGAAGCAGAGGGGCGGAGCCGGCTCATCGTCCGGATGGGGAGAGGGAAGATAGAGAGGGAAGGGTACGGGAGGGCAAAAGAGGGGCAGTGCAGGGCAGGGCAGGGCGAGGTGGGGTGGAGTATAGAGCAGTGGAGGTTGGGATAGGATGGGTGCGAAGAGGAGAAGGGAAAGAAAGG
>NW_014580692.1:9037-10150 GCF_000485595.1 Priapulus caudatus
TGCGTCCGTGTGTGTGTCCGTACGTGACCCCGTGCGTGCGTCCGTGCGTGACTCTGTGGGTGCGTCCGTGCCCGTATCTGTGCGTGCGTCCGTGCGTGCCTACGTGCGTGCGTACGTGCGTGTGTCCGTGCGTGCGTCCGTGCGTGCGTCCGTGCGTGCATCCATGCGTGCGTCCGTGCGTGCGTCCGTGCGTGCATACCTGCATGTAGAGATATACCTGCATGTATAGACATACCTGCATGTATAGATATACCTGCATGGATAGACATACCTGCATGGATAGACATACCTGCATGTATAGACATATCTGTATGTATAGATATACCTGCATGTATAGACATACCTGCATGTATAGATATACCTGCATGTATAGACATACCTGCATGTATAGATATACCTGCATGGATAGACATACCTGCTTGTATAGATATACCTGCATGGATAGACATACCTGCATGGATAGACATACCTGCATGTATAGACATACCTGCATGTATATACATACCTGCATGGATAGATGTATACCCGTATGGATATATATATATACCTGGCTGGGTAGACACACGTACATTGATAGACATACCTGCAGAAATACCTGCATGGACGGACATTCCCGCATAGGCAGATATACCATACACCTATATGTATAGGCATACCTGCACGGACAGGTATACCTGCATTGGGAGACATATCCCCGCGCGTAAAGACGCGCCTGCATGGATAGTCATACTAACATGGATATACATACCTGCATGGATTGATATACCTGCATGAAATACCTGCATAGATAGACGTACCAACATGGATATACATACCTGCATGGATTGATATACCTGCATGAAATACCTGCATAGATAGACGTACCAACATAGACAGATATAACTATACATGGCTCAACATGTCTGAATGAAATAGCTTCCTGGACCGACATATCCACACTCGCACGTAACCACAGAAATAGATAGGCGCACGCATGCACGCATGCGCATACGCAGACCTGGGCGCGCTTGGACACATGTCGCGTGCATGCAAGCACACAGCTCGCACGCACGGACGAACGCACGGACGAACGCACGCACGCACGGACGTCTATACATACAGGTATATCTATAC
>NW_014580692.1:14716-15133 GCF_000485595.1 Priapulus caudatus
ACACGCACGCACACACACACGCACGCACACACACACACAAACACAGACACACACTCGTTAATTCCTGCGGCGGGCGGGGGCGGGTGTGCAAATATCACACAAACAAACAAGCGCGCAGTTTTTTTCTAAAAGCTAAAAAATGCTGAACACATGTCGAACTTAGGAGTGAGCGTATATACAAGAAAACCGCGCAAAATTTCTCGCAACCCACCTTCAGCTCTATCTCTACTCCATATATACCCAACACTACCGCCATTAATACCTTCCCACTACCCTCTCACGCTGCAACGTTTACTGTCGCTCGTACATAAATGGTTTAAAAAGAAGCCACGACGACGGCGCGTGTGTGTGTGTGTGTGTGTGTGTGTGTGTGTGTGTGTGTGTGTGTGTGTGTGTGTGTGTGTGTGTGTGTGTGTG
>NW_014580693.1:0-10537 GCF_000485595.1 Priapulus caudatus
CACGGGTTTGCTATTGTTTTGTCCTCCATCATGACTATCATGCGGGGAAACCTCTATTGTATTTGACAGCTTACCTGAGATGATGGAGGGTGTCTGTCCTGAGGTAGAGGTTGGAATGAGAGCCTCACGTACTGAGATCTGAGATAGGGGTACATTGAGCAGTGTTCCGGATTTAGGGGTCTCCAAGGCAGGAAATACCCGCAAAAGCCGCGAAAGGGGGTTCAAGAAATTTTGGCCAGCCTGAGATAAGGGGTGTGCTTTCAAAAAGAGGGAACGAGCATATGCGTACCCTAAATAAACACTGAGGTGAGGGGCCGGGCTATAGTACTAGAGCTATAGTAATACAATCACTAGTCACTACGTTTGACGGCTATGGCCTATGGGATTTTACTCACCTTGTGAAAAGTCTAGACACCGATTAGCGAGTAGAACTTATAGAACTGTTCTACTATGAGTATGAAGTTATTGGCAGCACTACAAACAGTGAACACCTGAACTGTTACGTCTACAGCCGTAAACAACACTCGATCGTCATCGGATGGGGATCATATAATAGTAATACGAATCAAAGGCTGAATAAAGTCCACGCATGCGCGTGCTTATCCGATCTGATGCATCCGGGCACTTTTAGAATGAATTGATTTGAACTTGGGTCGTTTGAAAGTAGTGAATTGATTGTACTCGCATGAATAGATTCGAAGTTTGCCTGAATAGGTTTGCACACGGAAGCGGAAACAACAGAGATGCCGGGCCACATTGTAACTAGACGGGCACCCGGTCCCACCTCTCGGCTTAGTTACTCGATTGGTAATCGAGGTGGGAGCGAGTAACAGTCTAATTGTAAACGCAAGTAAGTTATTTCAAAGGTCTTGAATAGATTGAAAGTTGCATACATTGATTGTTAAATGAGCTCTTTCATTGTAAACGTTTATATATGTTTTGAAAGCTGTATGCATTAATTTGTAAATGAAGCTATACATTTGTCGTTTGTAACCTAATAATTCTGAAAACCAGCAGATAGATTCGCATTTCTGGTGATTATGTTAAAAGTAATAAATTAATTTCAAACTTAGTGAACTGATTCGTTATTTTGTATATTAATTTAAAACTTATAATTTCAATTGTTAGGGTGATGAAACAAGATTTGAACGTTTGTGAGTTTATGTAACATGTTCTAAATTCAATTGCAAGTTAGTCAATTGGTTCGTTGTTTTGAAAATAAATTGTACATTTAGAAAATGAATGTTTACAATGATGTGAATGAATTTGTATATAGCAGGCAATTATTTCTGGAAAGTTTATGAATTAATGTTGGAAGTTAATAAATTGATTTGTTATTCTGTGAATTGATATTAAATATTGAATTTTAAATTTCTCCGAACAATATAAAGTAATTTTTTATTTTTATTAATTAATTTGAAATGTTTTGAAGATGATTTAAAATTGTGTATTTGAAATGTTTGAAAGTGATTTTTGAAGGGATGGCTTTCATATATATTACTTAAATCTTCTTAATGTTATTTTAAAACAGTATACTGATCGTTTGTTAACTACCACTGATACTTTATTGTTTACATCCAAACGTGAAATGCGGGGGGATGTAAATATATGTGAGAATTACTCCGCAGCCTAGCGTACGTGAACAGTGAGCGTGCCGCACGACCCGTGCACGTAAATAAACCCTGGCCAACATAAATGTAAGGTTTACTGCCACTGGCCAAAGTAAGATCCACCTACTTCTTAACGATTACGCCACACCTTATATCTATTCTATTTTCAAAGGTATAATACCATTACAGCACCAAATCGCCGATCTCAGGAACTAGGGCATTCTGCTAGGCTAGAACGGTTTCCTACGATAGAGTTTGGCACAAAAACGAAAATAACGCGCTGTTTAGGCGCACTGAGCTAGCGTCCTTCTGTTTCATTTTCACATACTCCGTAATCAGAATAAGCCCCGCGCTTCTTTGTTGATGGCATGAATTGGGGCATCACGACGTGACCAGTTCGCTGACCCTACTGTCTTTCCCCAGCCTGTTTACTTTCGTAAATAATGAAATGCCTGGCCGATGCATTTCGCATCGAAGAGGAAATTTTCTGCATTTTTCACTCCGCTGTCGGAAGTGAACAAGTGCGTCATTCATTGAACAATTCAGCAAAACACTGCACGACAGAGGTTGGAATGTTTGGAGCCAATGTTTACATGCCACAGTGCTATCTGTTGGATGTTTTATAAGTAAATATGGGGATTTTTCAATAAGGAATGCGTTTTTAATGTATTTACCACGATTTACGTATAGAAACTATATGTTATTTTTACTGATTTCTCCGTATCTTTACTTGGAGGTTCAATGCCTTTCGGTAGTTTTTTCTGCGTTTTCTGCGTGATTATTATTTTTGCGCAGGAACTCATTTTGGAAATCCTCCAACAATTTTACTTCTTTCTTAGTTAAGTTAATCCGATGTTTCACTGTTATTTAGGAAGGAAGGTAAAACTGTGCCATTCGCTATAATTCACTCTTCTTCTATAGTATGATTTCCATAATTTTGCTCTTCTGCCCATGATAATATTTCCCTCATCATGAACCTACATTTTTCAGTTCGGACTCAAGCTTATCATATCGTTATAACCTCCTATATCATTAATTAAATCCCCTAGGTATGAATATTTGTTGCATTTTTTTTATTACTTGTTACCTATTAATATCTCCTTCTCTATCCTTTCTCTTGTTTTGTGAATTTTATAACCATTGTATTTGTTTTGTTCATATTAAATTATAAATATTTTTGATTTAGCTAATCTGGAGCATGACTGAGCGATTTTTGTTACTGTTTTATAATCTCCAATTCCTAGAATATCGTCCATATATAATCATTGTCATCTTCTAAAACTACAGACCTCCGCTGACGCGCTGTGGAGACGTGCGCGCGGCCTCGAATTTGGCGCATGTCTCCACTGCGGTCAGCTCTTCATACTTGAACATTCCGCCGGTCGCGTGCGCATATCCGCGGAACTGCGCATCTCATCGTGCGCAGGGCTTAGCGATCAAACAGCAGAGCTGTGCACGCCAATCTTGTATCATGTCTCTCTGGATTCAGGAACCTGTGCTAACCTGTGCGTACGAACATCCACGCACGTTCTGAATGCCAACTAAAGTTGTGCATTGAGGGTGTTCTAAATTTCATGCCTTAGTTATGTTTTCTGTAGGATAGATTTACTGTATCAAGGTGTAAAAGTAACCAAAATAAATACACAAAATGAAATGAAGAGCTTATTTCATCAATTTTTGCAAATTTTTATTAAAACTGACTATTACGAGATTTTGCGAGATACGCTCAATCTGAAGAAATATAGCGAAATATAGTCTCACCTCAGCGTGGATATATCACTGATTTTACCACACATTAATAAAACACCAAGATTGTATGCAGTTACAACATAGAAAATTGGATATGAACACAGTAACACAATGAAAATGACATCGAGCCGCGAGATTCGTTAAAATTAATGTGTAAACTTTAAGCCGGATTTGAAAAAATGGAATTTGAGATAGATTGTATGTCTATGGCAGATAGGTGGCGCTATTAGCTGAGAAGACCTATCGGCACTAGTCCTAAGATTACAACAAACGTTCGTTTGCCCAAACTAGTTCGAAAATTGCACGTTTTGGTGAATACGAATGTTCTAAGACATTTTATCGTTACTCTAGACAATTGCTGTTCTCTAGCGATAACTAACGCGGTAAGTGTCGTAAAAGTGGGAAAACACTGAGAGAATTCTCGTAATTATTACTTTAAATTAAAGAAAAGCAATTGCCTATAGATACCTCTTGCTTATATATAGTCTCTCACTTCCTGTAGATATTTTAATCAACAAATCACTATAGTGATTGACTTTAGAAATGTCGGGCGTAATATTGCTGTTGCCGTGGTGATTTGGTCACGTGACTCCATCGAGTTCACGTGTATCTATACTCTGAAAAACCTGCGACACACTAACATTTCGAAAAGTTCACTCTTCGTTGTGTAGTCCTGTCTTATTAAGTATAACTCGTGATTTTTAATGCCATGCCCGCCAGCAAACGAATTTGACTTTATCTCTTTGTGATGCAGGGGAAGTTATCCGGGTCTTTATTTTTTTCTGCAGGAAAGCGGACGACTGAGATGAGAGAGGAACTTGCATCAGGGAGGAAAGTGGGAGAGGAAACTGCATCGGGGAGGAAAGTGGGAGAGGAAACTGCATCGGGGAGGAAAGTGAGAGAGGAACTTGCATCGGGGAGGAAAGTGGGAGAGGAAACTGCATCGGGGAGAAATCGTGATCTCGATCACCGCCCGCTCGATGGAACCTTCTCCTCTTCTTTCTGCTTCTTCTTCTCCTTCTCCTTCTCTTCCTCCTGCTCCTTCTCCTGCTCCTGCTTCTTCTGCCCCTCCTCCGTTTTCTTCTCCTGCTCCTTCTCTTCCGCCTCCTCCTCCTCCTGCTCCGTCTCCTGCTCCTCCTCGCTCGGACGTGCAGAGCAAAGCGGCGGAGAAACCTTACGCGTGTGACGTGTGCGAGTACAGGACTTGCTACCGCGAGAGCCTGAAACAGCACATGCGAACGCACACGGGAGATAAACCGTACGCGTGCGATGTATGCGAGTACAGGAGTTCTCGGCTGGCGCAACTAAAGATCCACGCGCGCACGCACACGGGAGAGATACCTTACGCATGCGACATATGCGGCTCCGCCTATACCACCTCCGGCAGCCTCAAGAAGCACTTTCTCACGCACACGGGCGAGAAACCGTACGCGTGCGATACGTGCGGGTATCGGTGCTCTCAGCTCAGTGGCTTACAGGCGCACGCACGCACGCACACGGGAGAGAAACCGTACGCATGCGATGTATGCGAGTACAGGAGTTCTCAGCTGACGAATCTCAAGATCCACGCGCGCACGCACACGGGAGAGAAACCTTACGCGTGCGACATATGCGGCTCCGCCTATACCACCTCCGGCAGCCTCAAGAAGCACTTTCTCATGCACACGGGAGAGAAACCGTACGCGTGTGACATATGCGGCTCCTCCTACATCTGCTCCGGGCACCTCAAGACGCACTTTCTCACGCACACGGGCGAGAAACCTTACGCGTGCGTCGCATGCGAATACAGGACTTGCTACCGCGAGAACCTGAAAATGCACATGCGAACGCACACGGGAGAGAAACCGTATGCGTGCGATGTATGCGAGTACAGGTGTTCTCAGCGGGGGAATCTCCAGAGCCACGCGCGCACGCACACGGGAGAGAAACCTTACGCGTGCGATATATGCGGCTCTGCCTACACCAACTCCGGCAGCCTCAAGAAGCACTTTCTCACGCACACGGGCGAGCAACCTTACGCGTGCGACGCGTGGCTGAGTACAGGAACTTGCTACCGGCGAGAGCCTGAAGACTCACATGCGAACGCACACGGGAGAGAAACATACGCGGCGATGTATGCAGAGTACAGGTGTCGCGCGCGCGAGTCTCCAGAGCCACGTGCGCACGCACAGGAGAGAGAAACCGTACGCGTGTGACATTTGATCTTTCAGGTTCGTATCTCCAGCGAGCTCTCGAAACAGAAGCGCACGCAGTCGCACCGAAGAAAGGCCATCTACACGCAATCGGAGTTATGTGATGGACGGGTCTGCGGGTTAAACAGCTAATTCGTCAGACGTTAAACGTGTGGATACGGATGCACTCTCCCAGTAGAATCTAGTGACGTACACACTCAGGCTTTATGAGAGAAGAAATCCTGAAAGGCGAGTGCATGCAATCAGAAGTGATGTGACTGACATTCTACCGATTAAACAGCTAATTCGTCAGACAATAAAGGTGTGGATATGGATGCACTCTCTCTAGCAGGGATGAGATTCTTCCGCGATCTGCGGAAATCCGCGGATTGACAGTCCCAGGGTCGATTTTGTGAAACGTCTAAATTCGTTGAGAAAATTGGGAGGGGGTAACAATAGGCGCGTTCACACACAAGAAAAACCGGGCTGCTAAGCCCGCTAATAGTGAGCTTATTGTGTTGTTGTTCACACAGGCGGAAATAGCTCGCTAATCGCCGAGCGGGATAATTCTATTAAATCGAACTGCGCATGCCTGATATCAAGCCGGAATATAACCCTTCCGGTCGCCGCCAAGAGCGAGGCTGCGGCGAATTGTGCAGTCGTTGTCTAGCTCTGTTTACGTTAACGTATGCTACTCTACGTCTGCACGCATTTACGTAAACAATCGTATTACGCTATAATACAGTTGTTATTACAAGTACAGTTAGTACAGTACAGTTAGTTAGTTAGTCGAGCACTAGCACCGCTCACTGCCGGATGTTGATACGATCGCTTGGAATGCTGGGATAGAACGTACCGGGTACAGCGTTCACACACACGCCGCGGTGCAAATAAGCGGGCTGATTCCAAATTAGCCCAGTCAGAAGTGGTCTATTTTTGGAGCCCGATTTAGTGAGCTAATTGCGTTCACACTTGTAAAAAGCTCAGTTTTTCTAGTGAGCTACAAAAACCGGGTTTTGCAGCCCACTAATTCGCGCGCAGTGTGAACGCACGCTAATAGGCGCGTTCACACACAAGAAAACCGGGCTGCTCATCCTCACTAATAATCGGAGCTAATAGTGAGCTGATTGTGTCGTTGTTCACACAGGCGGAAATAGCTCGCTAATCGCGCGAGCGGATAAATCGAACTGCGCATGCCTGATATCAAGCCGAATAAACCCTTCCGGTCGGCGCGCGCGCGCGAATTGTGCAGTCGTTGTCTAGCTCTGTTTACGTAAACATTTAGGTAAACGTAACTGTACTTGTAATAACAACTGTATTATAGCGTAAATACGATGTGTTTACGTAAACATTTACGTAAACACATCGTATTTACGCTATAATACAGTTGTTATTACAAGTACAGTTAGTACAGTACAGTTAGTTAGTTAGTACAGTTAGTAAGTGATTGTTAGTACAGACTTGAGAGTCAAGACTGCATCTTAAAACATGCCAAACGGCCAAGTCTTGCTGCCAAGATGTATCAGCGAATTCGACGCCGACTTCGTCGACAAGAAAGTGAACGCCGGCGACGATACTGGAGTTATTCCGGCCGCCGCGACAAATGAAGGTAACAATTTATGACGCTTTACTGTCAAGTGACACAACACGATCGACAGTGCCTGTTTAGTTTGGTCACTGCCAAGTACAGTGCATTGGTGTGAACCACATCGTGCTGGCGACATGCGGAGCAGTATCTGGCTGCCGAATTTCAAGGCTATGTAAGCACAAGTGTACCAGGCCTGTATTTCTCTGATGTAATGTACCATGTACGCTGCCATGTCATGTTTTGTTAAACATATAACGTACCTCCCCTGGAGAGGAGAGGCGGATGAGGGGAGGAGAAGAGTGGGAGGAGAGGAGCAAGTGAATGGTAGGAAGGACATGAGAAAGGGAGGAGGGGAGGAGGAGGAAGCGGAGAGGTGATTGGATGGTCTAATGAAGAAGGTCTATGGGAGAAGGGAGTATGGGGCAGGGAGGAGGAGGAGTATAGTAGCTGATAGTAGCCTGCAATAGAAGCCTGAAGTTATACAATGCTTTGGTTTACGCATCTGTAGGATGAGGAAAGACACATTCAACTACATATTGAATGAGCTGCGTCCACACCTTCTCAAGAAGGATACTCAGATGAGACAAGCCATCTCTCCAGCTCATCGGCTTGCAATTACATTATGGAAACTTGCCACCAACATTGAGTATAGAACCCTGGCTAGATTATTTGGCGTTGGCCGCTCAACTGTTTGAACGATTTTCCTAAAGACTGTGCAAATCATTGTACGAGAACTCCAGCAACGACATATTGCAATACCCAGTGGACAAAGGCTTCAGGTAATATCTTCCATCACTAATACGCTTCATATTCATGAACAAGCTTGCCCAAGCAATATTAACGCAATCCACCCTAAATGAATAGAAACCACTCGCGGATTTACGCCAGTGGTCTGAGATCTATAAAATCATCCTGAACATTATAATAATAATAATAATATAATATAATAATAATAATAATAATAATAATAATAATAATTCATAATTCATAATTCATAATCATATTAGGTAATATATTCTATTCAAACCAATTTATTATAGAACTGTTTTTTGTGTGTGTTTATTTTCAGGAATGCTTGCATCGCTTTGAAGGAGCTTCCCTCAGGCAGTTGGCGCCATTGACGGATCACACATCCCTATCGGTGCTCCCAGTGATTACCATACAGACTATTTTAACAGGAAGGGCTATTATTCCATCATTTTACAAGCAACAGTAGACAGTTCTGGACAGTTTATTGATGTTATAGTTGGATGGCCAGGGAGTGTGCATGATGCAAGAGTTTTTTCAAATTCACGCATTTTTTATAAACATATGGTTGGCACTCTTTTCTCACTTCCCCCCAAAGTTATCAATAATGTCAGGAGTGTATCAATATCAGTATATTGATACACTCCTGATAATGTACCTGTTCCAATTATGATTCTTGGCGAACCGGCATATCCCTTACTTCCCAATCTTATGAAGCCCTTCAGCGACACTGGCCGCCTTACTCCTGAACAACACCTATTTAATTATAAGCTTTCTACATGTAGAATAACTGTGGAGCATGCCTTTGGCAGGCTGAAAGGTCGATGGAGAATACTTTCCAAGCAAATTGACAACGATCTGCAATATATCCCCAGGATTGCCCTTGCGTGTTGTGTCCTCCACAACATTGTCGAATCACATGGAAATCATTTCCACGCTGAGTGGTATTTCCGAGAGACTACCCACACCCCTCGCATTTCAACTGGAACACCTCGTGTAGATGATCAGGACTCTGCTCCAGCTGTGAGTATTGCAATAACTCAGTACTTGCAAGCTCAGCAAGTCCCAGGTTTATGAATGTCATCATGTATTACATCTCTCTCTTACATCTCGTTATATCTCGTTATATCTCTTATATCTCGTTATATCTCTTTCTCGTTATATCTCTTACATCTCGTTATTCCGAAGGTTTGTTATTCCTAAGGCCCAGAAGATTAATAGTTTCTCTGAATTTTTTATTTTTATGACGTTTTGCGATTTCACCTTAGGTTAATGTTTTGTGCTCTGACAAACATTTTTTTATTCAGATGTGTTCGGTAAGGGGTACTGTACACGTAGCTAATCTGTGCCGAATTATAATTATTGTAATAAGTATCACTCTGAATAAATGATGTTTCCTTTGACGCTCAGTGTATTTCCCTACACACAGCTTCATTTCAAGTGTAATGTGGTGTTGTATTAATTGGCAAACCCTAATATAACAATCGTACATATTACACACTTCAAACTGTCACCAAAGTAAACAAAATTAATGGATCTACCTAATCAACAAATGAAATGTAATAGGAAATATTTATAAAATAAGATACAGGTACACATACAAAAAAACAAAGTTGGTTCTGCAAACCAACATTTTTCAATGGCACAAATGTCCTTGCATAGAGTTATCGTGTTTCTAGATAAAACTTGATATATAATATAGCACACATTTTCCCCAGAGTTATTGAATACTAAACTTGGACAGTGTCCAAAAGCACACAATTTTAATCTAAACATCATACACATTTTTAAGTACAAGTGAATACTTTTTCAAAAATCAAGGTGCACTTAAACATCAGCAGCCTCATACTTCGGCAAGAAAACTGTTTTATACTTGAATGTATATTAATGGGACTAAGTACAAACTAACACACCATGAACAAAGAAACACAACTTCAGTCCTGTCAGTATTATCCTCAGGCATCGTATATAGTATTAAATCGTATATCGCATCGATCCGTTATAGACATTAGTATTAAACAAATTAACTAACCAATCATCGTTAGCATCAAATAAACAGATACTCCATTCCAGATTCATATAGTGTGGTCTTATCATGGTTCAGCCATTATACCTGGCCTCCGGTAATGGTTGCCTGCATGCCTTTGAAAAGTTGTCATTAAACATGGGCAAATCTTTTCTTCCCTCCTGCTGCCTTCCTCCTCTTCTTCTCGCTGCTCAGCCTAGCAGCTTCCTCCCTGCTTAAGCACACTTGCTCTTTGTCGACACTCTCTGTCGAATTCCAACCGCTCCCTCTCCAGACACATTTGCTCTCGATACAGATCCATCTAGTAAAATAAATATTGTAAAATATAAATATAGTAAAAAATTGTGTTTTAGTAAATAAAAATTATGTTTTTTTTTGCATTTCTTCACTGCAGACAATTAGGTGAATACCCTACTATACCCTACAATAGTATGTAAAAAAGTAAGACAACAATAGTTTATACTCTAAATCAAAGTAACACACCCTTTTTTCGCGGTTTTAATTTTGGGCGTTGGCATCAGTTGCGCAGTGACCCCTCGGTCGCCCCCCCCCCGAGTGTGAGATTGGGGGGAGTGGCTATGATTTAGAAATCACATGTTAGTTCTTGAATAGGGCCATTTTCTTAATGTGTAAAATTTATGTGACT
>NW_014580693.1:10547-13186 GCF_000485595.1 Priapulus caudatus
TGAGAAGATGATGAGAAGCAACCATCAGCGGGACAGAACTGCAGTTAGAGCAGATGCTGAAAGAAGACGCAGTGAGGAGGAGAGGCACCGACACGAGGTATTTGTCTCTATATTAATTACCACAATAAATTTACGCTTAATTTTGGATGCATGCATATTGCCAGTGACCCCTCGTCCCCCCCCCCGAGTGTGAAATGGGGAGTGGCTATGATTTAGAAATCACATGTAGTTTGAATAGGGACATTTCTTTATGTGTAAATTTATTGTGAAAATTAATATAGAGACAAATACCTCGTGTCGGTGCCTCCTCCTCACTGCGTCTTCTTTCAGCATCTGCTCTAACTGCAGTTCTGTCCCGCTGATGGTTGCTTCTCATCATCTTCTCAATGAGGTTCTTCACACTGCTGTCCCTTGGCGACGCTGCAATATTGAAAACACATGTTGACAGATGGCAGCGTGGAACGTAGGCAATGTATTAAAGCAAATCATAACCGTAATTATAAAGTTCTATGAAAGGTATTACCATCGAACAATCCAGCGCATATGTCACATGATGTACTGCCCAACATCTGTATTAATAAATTTTACTACTAAACTGCAACTTAATTTCCCAACATTATAAGAATACATTGATTTACCTTTTTTCCTTTTGGGAGCAGGTGGTTGATTGTCTTCAGCCTCGCCCTGACGCTGGGGTGCTTCCTCCACCTCTTCTTCAATCTCTCTACTTGTGTTAATGCTGACTTCACTCTCCATATCTGAATGCAAAAAAAAGAAAAAAAAAGTTAACTTGACTTAATCGCCGGTGAAAATCGCCTAATGCCAGCCAGTTGCCCGACTCGGTTGTCGGCGACTCAGTCGCGCGACTCACTCGCATGAAAAATCGCCTAGTGTGTTTCGACGCATTTACATAGCTATCCACACTGTTTCTTCACTTCACTCAGCCCTAATACTGGGACGAAATTAGCACTAAAATATCATCTCTACACTCATTTTTAAACTTGAACTTAAACTCAAATTGAATTTAGCCAAATATCAGAGAAGCCATCATCTGGATCCATGATTGTTCCTGCTCATAGTTGGACTGTTCTTCTGGAAGATCCCGGTCTAAAAGAATGCAAAGTCTTGTGTTAAAAAACTAGTATCTCCATGAAGCAGCTTGCATAAATTTAAATTTAGTTCTTAATCATGCAAACTGTTTAAGCGCTTTAAAAATTTTCACTTGTTTTATAATTCAAAGCATGCACATCGTAGCATTCAGCATTAAAATTTTCAAAATTGAGCTGTCATTCCTTTCAGTTTCACAGAAGCTCGTGGATGTCGAGTCATCATGACTCAGTTAAAGACTGAAATGCAATAAAACAGAAATGAAAGTACTAGATCTACGTTTAATTTCATAACAAGGGAGAGCTTAATTTACCACTGGTGTCGCTGGTACTAGTACCAGGAGTGTCAGGGCTAGACACCGTCGCTGTCTCCAAAACTGAGCCACTTGGAGGGTTGTTGGCCGGTCGGTGTCCAAGGAAACTGTTCAGTTCGTTGTAAAACTTCATTGTTTTTCCGTCGTTGCCCGACTTGTTGTTCTGTTTAAGGATCAGCTTAAACTCCCATTTCAAGTTTTTGATTTTTGATTTTATTTGGGACACGTCTCTCAAAATTCCGATCGCTTCCAAGCGTCTGCTTATTTCAATATACACCGTCTTCTTCTTCATCCTCGTGTCCTCCGTTTCACGGAAAATCTCTTCTTCTCCCCATACATTTATGAGGGTTAACACTTCTTCATCCTTCCAGTGAGCCCCTCCAGATCCAGATACCGCCTTTGTACTAGCTTTCGATTTCGGCATCACGTCACAATCGCACAGTTAACAGATTTACGGTTAATTAATAAATTAATTCAGACCACGGTAAAAATGAAAGATGAAATAAACATATGTCGTCAGTACGAGCACTAGCACCGCTCACTGCTGCCCACATGATACGATCACGTGGAATGATGGGATAGAAAATGCCGGGTAGAAATAGCGTTCACACACACGCCGCGGTGCAAATGAGCGCGCGTTCGTTGCAGCGAGCTATTTTGAGCGGGATTTAGTGAGCTAATTGCGTTCACACTCGAGTGGTTTATCGAGCGGGCTGCAACCGGTTTTGCAGCCCGCTAATTCGCGCCAGTGTGAACGAACCTACAGTACAGTGCAGTGTACAGTGTGCAGTGTACAGTGTGTAGTGTGCAGTGCACAGTGCAGTGCAGTGTACAGTGTGCAGTGTACAGTGCAGTGCAGTGCACAGTGCAGTGCACAGTGCAGTGTACAGTACCTACAGTACAGTGTTTCCCACTGTATGCCAAAAAGGTCTGTGATGTGGTAAAAGTATTTTCTGATGCGTTTTTCGCGTTTCGAGGTCCTAGCAAAGCGAGCAGCGCAGGTGCTGGCCAAGCTAGGGGGTCCGGGGGCATTTTTGGAAAAATGGTGCCATTTGGTGCATTCTAAGCTATTCTCAACACATTGTATGAGACTCTCTTTTGCAAGTTGTCAAAAGTTTCGTCAGCGAGGCTGTGTTTTGGACAAATTTCTGTATGGCGGCTGAGAATTTGACCAAGGCGGCCCGCCTCGCTCGTGTCGAAGCAGGGGAACACTGTATAT
>NW_014580693.1:14858-15132 GCF_000485595.1 Priapulus caudatus
GAGGAGGAGGAGGGAGAAGGAGGAGATTAGGGAGGGTGTTGATTATAGCAACAGTGGAGCAGACGCCCTGACTAGCAGGTGTCGCGAGATCACGTGAGACGTAATGACAGGCATGCGCGCGAAATTCTAACGTTGTTCACAAGTCAGGCATTGTTTGTTGTTTCTGTTCTCACTTTTCCACGACGAAATGGGGACGGATGGGGGGAGAGGGGGTGGGGATGAGGATGAGAGAGACGGGGGGAGGGGCGGAGAGAAAAAGAGAGGTAGATAGATA
>NW_014580694.1:5000-9967 GCF_000485595.1 Priapulus caudatus
CATGACAACAGCAACAACAACGCGGCAAACTCTATGTAGCCTCTGTATTCCACTTGCCCTATAGCGAGCGCTTGCTGAGCCAAGCATACGTGTGTACCTGCAGATGTATGGCGTGTCTCGTCCCGTAGCAATTAACAGTGAATGTGTGAGATAGGACACTGCTGAATGCTCGCGCTCTCTCTGACTCTCAGTCTCCCGCTCGCTCCGCCTGTCTGCCTACGTCACATCACGACGTCATGCGCGGGCGGTGGAGGGGGGAGGTTGTTTATCTGCTGTTGCTGCTGCTGCCCACAAGTCTCTCTCTCTCTCTCTCTCTCTCTCTCTTCCTTTATCGAGGCTACTCACGCTGCTGCTGCTGGTGGTGGTGGTGGTGGTGGTGGTGGTAGGCGGTACAGGAGCGCGTAGATCGTACCTGTAAGAGATGAAAGCACAGGTAAACACTACAGCTATAGCTAGATGCGACTACACACACAGCGCTACAATCACGCCACAGAGCGCTGCGCGTGGGCGTCTCAATGCACATGCATGTGTATGCGGGAGGGAAGCGACCAACAGTACTGCTCACTCATTATATACACGTATACACACGCACGCGCACGCACGCATGCACGCACGCACGCACGCACGCACGCACGCACACACGCACGCACGCAGACTGTCACAGTGTTCAATAAACAGTATGATGTAAATACACCGCACCACGTGTTAGCAGATAACTCAGAACGTCACACGTGTTTGTGCACTGCGTACATACATGCACATGTGTGTGTTTGTGTGTTTGTGAGTGCGTACGTACGTACGTACGTACACGCGTGCGCCTGAGTGAGCGCGTGTGCAGCGTGTAGCATGTTACAGCAGGAAAGTAAAGATTTGTCAGGAATGTTCAAGCAGAGCGAAAGTTCTTCGATGATTTCTAAGTAGAGAGACAGCGATGCGTGTGTATGATGTTTACCATTGATTTAACCACATGACGGAGTTTGAATAGATACCAACTTCAGTGCAGCATATAGCGCATATTAGGAGAAGAACTTCAGTAGTTTCTAAAGACACACATTTCATACAAAATACGCAAATCGTGCTACTGCTGCTGCGGTTCCTACTACTGCTGTTACTACTGCTGCTGCTGCTACTGCTACTACTGCTACTACTACTGCTGCTACTGCTACTGCTGCTCCTGCTACTGCTGCTACTGCTACTGCTGCTGCTGCTACTACTACTGCTGCTGCTGCTGCTGCTATTACTACTGCTGCTGCTACTGCTGCTACTGCTACTGCTACTGCTACTGCTGCTGCTGCTGCTGCTGCTGCTGCTGCTGCTGCTGCTGCTACTGCTACTGCTACTGCTACTGCTGCTGCTGCTATACTACTACTGCTGCTATTACTACTGCTACTACTGCTGCTGCTGCTGCTGCTACTGACTCTGCTCGCCCCCGTTCCCACTGCTGCTTGCTCCCGCCCTCACCTCACTCTGCGTACCCCAGTCCTGCTGTCCAACTGTTACTCCCCACCCACAAGAGCCACCGCTGCTGCTCACTACCTGCTGCTCCCCCCCCCTCGCTCTTACATGACTGCATGTGCTGCCAATCCCCCTCACCCACCACCATGCTGCTGGTCCTACAGTCCTACCACACACCTACCCGACTGTTACCCCATCTGGCTGGCTGCTGTTACTTACTGCTGTCTGCGTACTCCCCCCATCTCGCTGCTGTTACGACAGCCTGCTGCTGCTGCTTTACTTACTGCGCTGCGCTACTTACTGCTGCCGGCTGTAGCTACTGCATGCTGCCGTTACTTACTGCTGCTGTTACTAAGTCCTGCTGGACTTCTGTACTACTCTGCTGCTGTTACACTGCTGTTGCTGTTTAACTTACTGCTGTCTGTGTTACTACGCTGCTCTGTTATTGATGCTACTGCTTGTGTCTGTCATTTCTGTCGCGTCGTCCCTCCGTTCGATCTTCTTTCTTTATTACGTATGGTTGAAGTAACTTTAATGCTAACAGTGAGTCGGGTGTGTCATTGAATCACGTGGACACAAAATTCGGCCTATAATTTACGATAAATTGTAACTTCTTATATAGAAACTGGTAGGAATTATCAATAAAGGCTCCATCCGGTTTCGTCAGCGCACAGACGCCCTACTCATAAAAAAATAGTTTTACACAAATAATTGAGCTTGCAGCATCGATCGTATCCATCCAGAGCTGATAATTTCTAATTGTTGAAGTATGCATCATGTCTCTTTTTGTCCCCCCCCCAATCCTGGTGTGAGGAATATCAAACATGAATATTCCTGACTGGTTTAAAATGTCGTAAACTCTCCACGAACCTTATCATCCACTTTAGTACATCACTGTTAAGCCTCCCTGATGGCTTGTCACTGAGATTCGGCTGTGTCACCTGAGTGATGATATTCCCTCGTGTGTAGTCAGCCATGTGATTATATTCCTCTTATGAGTCGATCCCATGTGATATCCTCTGTGTGAGTCATCTCATGTGATGATCTCCCTTGTCTTCACATGTGATGATATTTCCCTCTGTAATGAGTTACCATGTATGATATTCCCTCTGATGAGTCACCATGTTGATGATATTCCCTCCTTGTGAGTCAACCATGTGATGATATCCCCTGTATGAGTCCCATGTGAGATATTCCTCTTGTAGTGTCCAACCAATGTATGAATTCCCTCTGTATGGAGTCATCCATGGATGATATTCCCTGTATGAAGTCACCATGTGACTGATATCCTCTGTATGAGTCCCAATGTATATATTCCCCTCTGCGTGATCCCATGCTGATGCTATCCGTCTGTATAGTCACCATGTGATTTGACTATTCCTCTGTGTGAGTCACCATGTGATGATATTCCCTGTAGAGTCACCAGTGCTGATATTCCCCTGTTGATTCACCATGTGATGATATCCCCTCTGTAAGAGTCACCATGTGGATGATATTCCCGCCTCGTGTGAGTACCATGTGATAATATTTCCCTCTGTATGAGTACCGTGATGAATTCCCTCCTGTATTCACCAGATGATATTCCCGCTGTATGAGGTTACCATGGTACTGATAGTTGACCCGTCTGTATGAGTCACCTGTGATGAATCCTCTGTATATCCACCATGTATATATTCCATCTTGTGAGTCACCATTGTAGATATCCCTCGGTGTGAGTCACATGTGATGATATTTCCCTCTGTATCGTCACCATGTGATGAATTTCCCTTCTGTATGTATCACGCATGTGATAATCATCCTCTGTGGAGTCACCATGTGATGNATCTCTCTCTCCTCCCCCGTCTGTCTCTCCCTCCCTCTCCCTCTCTCTGTGTTTCTCGCTTCCTCGCTCATCCTCATTCATACCTAATGAGCATTCATCGTTTTCTCGCACCACGCGTAAACATAAAGCATCTATTTTCCCAATCGATAGCTGCAGCCTTGCCCCTTCTAGTCGTCTGACCACGCAGCATCATCTGTGCTGCCATGGCAACAGCGAGGTGCTTCACGCGGATGCTGTCACGTGGTGCGCATCTCATATTACAGGTGTAGGTCACGCACGTGCGCCTAGCCGCAGCAGCCGCCCTAGCACACGCTGCTGTGTGTGCGGTGTGCGCGTGCGTGTGTGTGCGGGTGCGTGCGCGTGCGTGCGCGTGCGTGTGTGCGTGCGTGCGTGCGTGCGTGCGTGCGCGCGTACGTGCGTGTGGAGATCTGACAGGAAACAGGTTAACGCCTGGCTCCACGGGTTTACTTCAATGTTGTTATTAATATCAATAGACTCCTGTTAATATCAATGTTAATAATGAGAGTCTGTATTGGTGCGGCACCAAGCTGACTACCTTCGGACCAAATATCAGAACCGTAGCCCCCTGGCATCCTCGTCAAAAAACAAAAATTACATAATTTACATAATTTTCGACCNCACCATGTGATGATATTCCCTCTGTATGAGTCACCATGTGATGATATTCCCTCTGTATGAGTCACCATGTGATGATATTCCCTCTGTGTGAGTCACCATGTGATGATATTCCCTCTGTGTGAGTCACCATGTGATGATATTCCCTCTGTATGAGTCACCATGTGATGATATTCCTTCTGTATTCGCTTCGTACAACCATGAATCACTTTGCTCACAATCGATCACGTGCTGTAATTTCTCCTTAGAGACTCACGCAAGCAGCTGAACTTGACAAGTCATGCAGCGAAGTAAATTTCTTCGTAAGAGAAGCTCAACTACTTCCTTCATACACTCTGCGTCTATAATACGTTACAGCAACATTCACCTCATCGCTCCACGGTTCAGTTCAGCAACGAAACCGGATTCACAAAGTTTTAGGTAATAAAATAGGATTAAACGCCAGCGCTGAATGTACAGCGGTGTCGCTGCCGCTCTATATAACACCAGGATATAACACGTGTTCTATATAACTTCTCTTAGGCAAAACGCACGCACGCGCACGCACGCACGCACGCACGCGCACGCACGCACGCACACGCGCACACGCGCGCACGCACACGCACACGCACACACACACACACACACACGCGCACGCAAACACACANGTGTGTGTGCGTGTGTGTGTGTGTGTGTGTGTGTGTGTGAGTGTGTGTTTGTTTCTACGAGACCCTCTTCTTGAGGGACACCCTAATCGCTACCGCTGCAATGCTGCCGTTCATAACGGCCAATAAACCCTGCGTTAGCTGCTGCCGCCGCCGCCTACTGTGTCAACACGACAGGTAACACACCTGTATCCGGCCAGCCCCGTGTCAAGCTCCTCATTACCTGCGTGCGTACGGACGCGACAGCCAGAGCGTCTTTATATAGAGAGGGACTCTCTATCTGTGCCGGTGACTATAGCTGTCAAATGCCTTGCCTGCCGACAATGCGCCCTAGCTAACGGACGCGCAGGTGTGTGTGTGTGTGTGTGTGTGTGTGTGTGTGTGTGTGTGTGTGTGTGTGTGTGTGTGTG
>NW_014580695.1:0-5000 GCF_000485595.1 Priapulus caudatus
ATCATAGATGAGTGCTGGATGATCTGTTTCTGTTTTCAGTGATCAGTCAGGTCCGACACTTTCTGGGCTGGCAGGGTTGTCCTTCAGGCTTGAGATGGAAACGTACTGGGCCGCCCTCCCTCCCCTTGGCCACAGATTTTGTGGGCTAAAATCTCTGTAATGGTCGAAATACTAGCTAAAGGTACACCTCATAATTACTTCAAGAGTCTTTGAATACCGTTCCTTCACATTTGAAACATAAATCACTCACTGTACCAGCCTCCGGCAGTGGATCAACGCCAAACAAAGCAGAACCGTCTTAATCACGCATCCAACATGCAGTCATGGCCTGTTTCTTCTACTCGATACTTCTACTTGGAGACTTCTTTTAACTGGGTGACTTGTTTGTGGCAATCCTCACTCCATCACGTTGTAAACAATCGATGTTGCATGCGGTGGCTAAGTTCATGGGAAAGAACATGCTTGATATCAATATCCCGCGAAGCTGGGTATAGCCCAGAACCAATGACCCGTGGCATAAATTGCATTTAGAGTCCGTAATCTTGTTGTCCCAATGGATAACTCCTGACTTCCTTCACAGTCATTTGTAATAACCTTCTTGGGAATGGCTTGCCATAAAACCCGTGTGGCCATTTTGTTTCAATTCTCATCTGTTTCTTTCCAATATGACAGCGGAGTTGACATTGACCTCAGCTTTGGCAACTTTGGCTAAGTTAAATTTACGTATTCAACTATCCCTTCTGGGTGGTTTGGCAGTCGGTCTATAGGCGCGTCATGCCACATCTCTAGCTTTCTGCGATCAAGCGATGTTTTGTGCCTTGCTACAGCATTGATTGCTTCTAGAGAGGGCTGATGGAAGGGGAGTTTGGAACTGATGAACGACTTCTTACCAAAAATGGTAGCTACCATATTCTTTATTTCCCCTGAAGGGGGGGGAGACGCAATAGTAGACGAGTGCCAACATTTGACATAGAGCAATGCCTAGTATTATGAGATAATATCAAGTATTTAATGAGAATTTTTTTTTTTAAAGCGAATATATAATGGAGCGACCGTATGGGTCTGTTTATTTAAAAATGAATGCCAGTCAGCTTGCTCGAAACAACTGACTGCAGTTAGACTGTTGTACTTGTATGACGTTGACCCTGTAAGTTTTGGCAAAATATGCCACAATCTAGGACAAAGCCTCTTGACTTTCCCCCATTGGCAATACTGTGGTGGAGCAATGGTTTGCTCGTTAGATCGTCACAGATGCTTGATTACTGTAAGCGGTTATCAATTTTGCGTAAGTAAAAAGCAGCTATTTTAGCACATCACTTGTCTTTGCTTTGTAATGGTTGGTCAAGCATTCAGAACCTATCTTTGAACATGGGTGGTTTAAATGACGAGCAGGGCTACTCTGCTTGAAGCACAGAGTTTGAGGTGTAAAACAGCACCATTAGAGCCTGTTTCTTGGCCCAAGGCAGGGGTGCTAAAAGCAATATTCAAGATTTCGAGGAAGAGGTTCAAAATTGGTGACATTTTAACCTTTTAGTGACCTCATCTTATTCAACTATCATTAGAAAGAGCTCTTAAAATACCAACATTTTTGAGTGGTCACATGATCGCATTAGCTTTTAAAAAACAACCAGATCTAGTATGACTTTTTGTTTCGCGCCCACCCCTATTTTTCGCAATTTTGAGTTACGCTGCTCAACACAAAAGGGTTAATACAGAAAATTGCTCAAGGGTGACGGGTGGTCAGTCCACCTAAAAAAGTGATAGACCAAACCTAGTCTACAAGAATCAGGCAAAGAAAAAACTTTAACTCTTAGTGCAGGGTCGCGCCAAATCAGGGTTTGGCTCCCGACTATACGTGCCGTTTGTTTTGCACGCGTTGTGTCAAAACACCCGCCGATTTCGAGTCCGCTGTGTGCAATCGCCTTCGCATGATGCGACGGCAACCCGTGATCGTGTCTGGTACGAACACCATTGAAATACTTTGGGAATCTATTGGAATTAGAAATTTCTGGCTAAATGTTTCGGCAATTTTATGGTAAAATGTGTGCACCAAAGCGTGGTAAAATCGGCTAAAGACGATCGGTAATCTAAACTGATAATTGCGCCGCATTTCTTCTGCCTGCTACAGATGTTTATGTTTCGGTGTAAAGTTAGAGACTTCAAATTGCCCACACGTGTAAATACTCATTACAAAATCAGGGTGAACATCATAAATATATAAAACTTGTAAGAATTATTTCCAAAAGAAGCTCTTTTATTTACAATTGTGTGCTGTCGAGTGAAATACAGAAGTTAGGTGTGATGTTTTTTCATTTTCCAAAAAAGTGCAGTTATAAGATCAAATATAGGCATTTTACATACAGACTACTTCGCAACAAAACCATAGATTGCTGCGTAGTTCTAAGCCACAAAGCTGAAATCTGAACAATGGCATGCCCCCAAGATACACTCATGTACTATTCAAGTAGCGCAGAAGTGGGTCAGCCATATGATAACACTGCTATAATATAGTCAACAAAACGTGAACATTGCCCAAACTATTACGATTTTAATGAGGCTGCATTATAGCAGTCCTGATAACACGCGCGCGACTGCAACTTCGCGGCTCAAACTCGAGTATGTAAACTACGAACTGCGTGTTTTTATGCAGGCTGGCTTAATAAGCGGCCCTGAGGTAACGACGACTGCCAAGTCCAAAACAGACCTATTTCCTTGCATCATGCAGTCACAAATCACGCTTAAAAAATGATTGAATACGGCCTACCAATGTAGAGAAATTAATATTCGGCCTAAAAATATAAATCAAGCATGTTATCTGAACACTTGAGACAAAAATACATTTAATTAAGATATTATTCCGAGAAATTACAACAAGAAGGAGAACGACCGTTAATTAGCACAATAATACGAATGTTTTGATCGAAACACCGAGGATAGCCAATGCATCAATAACTTTTACATGAAACCAAAATATTTTTATGCGCAAATGTTTAAAAAAGCATCGTTGTAAAATACAATGCGCAAAATCCCACACCACATCCACAAGTTACCGAATGTTCCTCTCAGGTTATCTTTCATTTGCGTATCTTTTCAATCTTCTGCCTGGTGTTTGTATTTAAAAAGCACGGCATTTTGCCGATAGACCAAATATCCCAATACTTAAAGACGGAATCCCGTGACACAAAATCTGTGCTACGGTCTTTCGGCTTTCGTCCTGCACGCCGCATACATCCCCTTCGCATGTAGTGGTGTAACTTCCTTCAAACCAGTGAAACTTCCAGGTTTTCTTCACTTTGTTCACCTTCAAGAATATTGTATACATTATTTTTACTCCGGAAAAGTTATTTAGGTGTGAACAACACTTTAATAAAGTAATGAGGCTAATAAGTACACATCTGGTAGGCGTCATGTTATGTGGAGTATTTCCTATTCGAAGTTATGTGAGATACATTTATGTGTTATAAAACTTGCCAGTTCTTTCCATTGTATGTGGCACACAGCTAGAGGCGACTATACAGCTGGAATTTACTGTGATGTGCAACAATTGCCGTTTTCATGATTACACGTGTAAATGTTACCCTCAGCTAGCTACCTTTCCATTCCATACCTGTGTTGCCTGTTTTCTGTATACACAGCTACAAACTGCTACAGCTGATGATGTTGGTCGCTGTTCCTCTTCCACGCACATGCACGAGCAAGGGCATCCCCATAATACAACCTAATATTTTCAAGGTTTTAAAAAGCATATGAGAAACAATAACAGCTGCTGAGCAAGAATATTCATATGGCATACGAGTCATAAGGACATTTAGCTCATTTCATATCTATTTACTGGTAGTTTGTTTATTAAGAAAATCAAGTTAGGCGCACACATATTACATGTAAATATAATCTATGTTCTTTATATATACAACGATATAATGTAACAGTAATAATAAAGCGGTTTTACAATATAAATGGTTTATTTTGTAGCTAATAAAAACAGACATGTGGTTCAGTTGGGTAATCATAAACGTATATTAATATGTGACATAATATACTTACTGGAGGACAATCAGGTATTCTAGGCCCATTTTGAAATCGCTGTATGATGCGTTTGTGGAGCAACTCAACACAAGATGTTTCTTCAGGTATATTATTTGCTCTCACATGTGTCGGACGCAACTTCGCTAACTGCTCTAGCTGTGTCACACAAATTTGGAACCTAAAACAATACAATTCTATTCGAAGCGTTGGGGTTAGCGCAAACAGTCACTTTTTCAATGTGAACTATCTTTTCGAAGTGCAATCGTATATGCAAATATTATTGGGCGACATTCTATGTTCATCAATCCACCGACATAATATATTAATACTCTAGACATCATTCTTTAGTCCACCAGCTTGTATATTATTTACGTGAAGAGAAGTGAAGAGCATACGATGCTTTATACGAGTTCACATATGATGATGGCATTTTTTTAGCAATTCTCTCTATATTTTGCTAACAAAATTAAACACAATGTTTACCTCAGTCAGATTCTCTAAACTGTCAATGTAGTATTGCCACCAGGCATTGGCATCGGCTGGTATCCGAGCACCAAATCTACCTGGCAGATCACGTTTAAGTTGGGATACTTCAAGCTTATGAAGTGAAGGCTGCACGTAATCTGGAGGTGCGTTAACATCTGGGACTGTCTATATACAACAACATAATAAAATGTGAAAATGTGGTTCACGTACTGTAGCCACAAAACTAAAAAACGGTGAGTTTAGCTACAATATAACCACTTTCCGTTCAGATATTATATTCTTACAACTTTCAATGTGTCAACGTTGATTAGTCGATACCTTAAGACACTTTAGTCCTGGGTAGTCTGCGTCAACATGGTCTTCAGCTAACAAAAAAACATTTATAATTATTAAAGCATATTTCGAAAAGGTGAACATATGGTAGGAACCTCAGTTACGACAAAAAGAACGCTATTTCCTTTAGCTTCTTGTATACCTTTTATCCACAC
>NW_014580695.1:10000-15099 GCF_000485595.1 Priapulus caudatus
GAGATGTGAGGAAAGGCTGAGAACGTGCAGAAGCCTGGAGGAGAAGAGGATAAGCGGAGAAGCGGAGAAGGTGTGGCAGAAGAGGAATGGCAAGAGCTGGTGGAAAGCAGGAAGGGCAGACAGGGAGAAGGCGGTGCGGAGAAGGATGCAATCGAGAAGCTGGTGAGAGAGGAAGGAGAGCAAGAAGAAGGTGTGGAGAAGGAGTGAGGGGGAGAGCTGCCGCTGGCTAGCAAGGCAGCAGCGCGGAGAAGCGGAGAAGCCGTGTTGCGCCAGAAGCCGAGGAGGGTGAGAACTGGTGAGAAGGAGAGAGGGAAGAAAGAGAAGGCTGGGCGCGAGCAAGCCAGAGAATTGGCAGAAGCTCGGTGAGAGAGGAAGGGAGAAGGAAGAAGTGGTGCAGCAAGGAGGATGGCGGCGAGAAGCTGGTGAGAAGAGGAGGGGGAGGAAGGGGAGAAGGTGTGGAGAAGGAGAGAGCCGGAAGAAAGCTGCGTGGAGAATGAGCGAGGGGAAGAAAGCAGAGAACGGTGTGGAGGAACGAGGAGAAAGCTGGTGGAGGAGGAGGGGAGAAGCGAGAGAAGGTTGCTGCGAGGAGCGCGCAAAGCTAGAAGAGGAGGGAACTGGGCCGAGAGAGGAGCGAAAGGGGAGAAGCGAGCGAAAGGTAGAAGCGAGGAGAGAAGCGAGCTGGTGGAGAATGAGCGGGAGAAGGGAGGACTGGTGGAGAAGGACGGAGAGAAGCAGAGCTGCTGCGAGGAGGAGGGAGAAGGAGAAGCTCGTGGATGGAGCGAAGGGGAGAAGCAAGAAGCTCGTGGAGAAGCGAGGAGGAGAGCTGGTGGAGCAAAGCAGAGGGGAGAAGGAGAAGCTGTTGGCAGAAGGAGGAGGGAGAAGCTGGTGGGACGAAGGAGGAGGGGCAAGCAAGAGCAGAAGGTGCGGTGGAGAAGGAGGCGAAGAACGCTGCGCTGAGAGGAAGGGCGCAGAGGGAGAAGTGCTGGAAGGAAGGGGCAGAGCTCGGTTAGAGAAGGAATGAGGGAGAACGCTGGTGGAGAAGGCAGCGGCAAAAGCGGAGAAGGAGCGGACGCAGAAGCGAGAGCTGCGTGGAGCGCCAGGAGGGGGAAAAGGAGAGCTGGTGCGACGAAGCGATGGAGGAGAAGCGCCGAGCCTGGTGGAGAGGAGCGCGGAGAAGGGAGCAAGCTGCCGTGGAGAAGGCAGGAGGGGAGAAGCTGGCTGGAGAAGGAGTGACGAGAAGCGCGTGGAGAAGGAGGGGAGCAAGCTAGCTAAATAAAGAGAGCGGAGAAGCTTGCCGCTGCAGAAGGCCAGGGGCGCAGAAGCTGGTGAGAAGGAGAAAGAGGAGCAGAAGGAGGCCGGAAGGCGGCAAGCCTGGTGAAACCAGCGAGGGAAGAGCTGGTACGATGGAGGAGCGGGGAGAAGGAGCTCGGTGGAGAGGAGAAGAGGACGGGAGAAGGTTGTGAGAGGAGGCCGAAAAACTGGTGGAGAAGAGGAAAGAAGCGAGAAGAAGAAGCGTCGCTAGAGAAGGCAGGAGCGCGAGAAGCGTGTGGAGGAAAGAGGCGGGAGAAGCTGGTGCGAGAAGGAGTGAAGGAGAGAAGGAGGGGCAAAAGGGAGCTAGGTGAGAGGAGGGAGACAGCGCGAGAGCGCGTGGAGGAGAAGCGAAAGGCAGGCGAGAAGCTGCGTAGAGAAGTGATGAGCGGGAGAAGGAGAAGCTGGTGCGAGAAGGAGGCAGAAGCTGTGGAAGGAGAAGCTACGACCAGCTTCTCCACCCTCCCTCCTTCTCCACCACCTTCTCTTTCTTCCCCTTCCTACTTCCACCAACCCCCTTCCCACCTCCTTCTCTCCTTCCTCCTTTCTCCACCGCTATCTCCCCTCCTCCCACCAGTCTTCTCCCCTCCTCCTTCTCCACCAGCTTCTCCCCTCCTCTTTCTCTACACCCTTCTTCCTTCTCCCTTTCCTCCTTCTCCACCACTTTTCCCCTCCTCCACAACCTTCTCCTTCTCCCCTCTACGCTCCACCAGCTATACCTTCTCCCCCTCCTTATCCCCTTCTTCCCTCTCCCCTCCTCCTCCACCAGCTCGATTCTCCCCCGTCCTTACTCCCCTTCCCTCCTTCTCCACCAGCTTCTCCCCCTCCTTCTCCACAGCTTCTCCCCTCCTGTTTCTTACTACCACTTCTATCCTTCTCCCCTTCCTCCGTCTCACCAGCTTTTCCCCTCTCCACAACCTTCTCCGTTCTTCCCCTCCTCCTCCACCAGCTCCCTTTCTCCCCTCCTTATCCCCTTCTCCCTCTCCCCCTCCTCCTTCACCAGCATCCTATTCTCCCCCTCCTTCTCCCCTTCCTCCTTCTCACACCAGCTTCTCCCCCTCCTTCTCCACCAGCTTCTCCCCTCCTCCTTCTCTACCACCTTCTTCCTTCTCCCCTTCCTCCTTCTCCACCAGCTTTTTCCGCCTCCTCCACAAACCTTCTCCCTTCTCCCCCTTTCTCTTCACCAGCTCCCTTCTCTCCCCTCCTCTCCTCGCCTTCCTCCTATCTCACCAGCTTCTCCCCTCCTTCTCCACCCAGCTCTCCCCTCCTCCTTCTCTACCAGCTTCTCCCCTCCTCCTTCTCACCAGCCTTCTCCCTTCTCCCCGCCTCTCATCCAAACAGCTCCCTTCTCTCCTCCTTCCCCTTCCTCCTTCTCTTCCTCCTCCTCCACAGCTCTCCCCTCCTTCTCCACCAAACACCTTCTCTCTTCTCCCCCTCCTCCTTACTCCACCAGCTTCTCCCCCTCCTCCTTCTCCAACACCTTCTCTCTCTCCCCTATTCCTTCTTCCCACCAGCTTCTCCCTCCTCTTCTCCACCACCTTCTTCCTTCTCCCTCCTCCTTCTCCACCAGCCTCCTCCTCCTCCTTCTCCACACTTACGCCCTTCTCCCTTCCTCCTTCTCCTCCAGCTTCTCCATTCTCCCCTTCCTCATTCCTAGCCATATTGAATCTTATCGACACGGCCGCCCTGTAGATAAGCATTACAATCGCCGCTATAATCACTTACCATACGCCGCCCACTTAACTCAGCTGTAGCCAACTGCGAACATGCCAGTGACGGTGCGAACGGTACCAGTCAAATGGCAGCTCTCTGGCCAACGCGAAAACTGCCATTTCACTTATGGCAGCTCTCGCCAACGCCAAAACTGATTCACTTTGGCAGCTCTCGGCCAATCGCGAACAACTATTTCACTTTGCAGCTCTCGGCCAACGCGTAAACTCATTTCACTTTACTTTGATTTTATTTGAATTTTGATTTCGTTCTTATTTGCATTTATGATTTGATTATCTTGATTTTGATTTTGATTTTGTTTCGTTTGATTATTTTGATTTTGATTTTTGATTTGATTTTGATTCGTTTTGATTTCGATTTGATTTTGATTTAAGATTTAGATTTTGATTTCGTTTTGATTTGCATTTAGATTTTGATTTTTATTTCGTTTAATTTCGATTTGATTTTGATTTTATTTTCGCCATTTTGATTTTGATTAATTTTGATTTTCGATTTTGATTCGTTTTGCATGTTTTATTTGAATTCTGATTTTGATTTTGATTTTGATTTTGATTTTGATTTGATTTCGATTCTTGATTTCGTTTTGAATTTGATTTTGATAGATATTTTTTTTGCTTTTATTTATTTCAGACAGGTTAAAATTGTAGTGCAGCCTCGGCCACCATACACATGCCAACGCCGCTCGAATACACTCTGTGCCCATCCTCACGCGTCTAAGCATTTCCGGCATCGGTTCTCCGTCACCGCTGGAGCGCTGATTATTATGTCACATCCCACAAATTTCGGGTACTCTATACTAGCCTGCGTTGTAGAGACTTAATTAAAAATAACATTGCCGGCTCCACTCCATGACGGGCATTAGGCCCTGCTAGGCAAGATAGATGGGCAGATAAGGCCATAGGCCGATGCCCCCGAAAGTCACCTCCACCTGCACCTGCATCCCGAAAAAATCATTCATAAAATTATGCAGGAAAAACCGAACTCTTCACGCAAGCGAACGCTTAAGCCGCGTGTAGGATGGGGACAGAAGTTATTCGAGCGGCGTTTGCGCTATGTGGAGGAGCAGGTTTAGGAGCCGATACTCCGCCCTAGGAGTATTCGTATTGACAACGCGGTTGTCTTGCTTTTAGAGAGCAAACAAATTCTGCTTAATGCAATACATGAGAATATTCTAGACCGCAGGCAAAGTAGAATGAATGTAGTCGCTGCAAAGAGCACTATTATTCCGTTTTTCCGTTGCTACACTCTAGGTATTATCCGCTCTTGATAGTATATAATTATATATTATTACATCAATTGTTCATTTGAAGACACACATGCACACACACACACACACACACACACACACACACACACACACACACACAACACGACACACACACACACACACCACCACACACACATGCAAACACAAACACACGCCACACACACACACTCACACCAGCACACACACACACACCACACACACACACACACACACACCAGCACACACGCGCCAGCGCGCGCGCCGGCCGCGCGCTCACAGCAACACACACACCACACACTACGCCACGCACGATACACACACACACACACACACACACACACACACACACACACACACACACACACACACACACACACACAACCACACACTTATTCTGCGGTAACGTTGCCCGGCCACCTGGCGATAAAATCCAGGGTAAAGCTTACAACAATTTTGCACAAGCGCAGGCATAGATAGGTCAAATGTGGGCTAATTATGTACGTTTATACGGGTATAAATGTGGGCAAATGTGGGCTAATGATATATGTATATACGGGTCTAAATTCGAACACCTATAAGAAACACACTTATCTTAATTTATCTGGTCTATTCATTCACCTGTATGCATTTGTAGGTAACCTGTAATTTAATTTATTGGTATGTCAAACGACACACGCACACACACACACACACACACACACACACACACACACACACACACACACACACACACACACACACACACACACACACACACACACACACACACACACACACACACACACACACACACACACACACACACACACACACA
>NW_014580696.1:0-12070 GCF_000485595.1 Priapulus caudatus
GGAGATCAACACAGACGCTGCCTGTATGTTGCCACTATATTATTCCCACCGTTCTTCGCATCGACCACATCGATGTGGAGACACTTCTATTCGAGCCACCCGCCTTCCTTCACGCGACCTGCACCTTTTGTTAGCTTGCCAGAAAAAAGTCATAGGCAGCACACAAAACGTCAAGCAACCGGGCCTTTGTTCGGCTTTTGTCGGGAGGGCAGTAGGTTGATGCCTAAGAACGCTGGTGCGTGTCAACGCAATAAGAACTGCCGCCTGAGATAAACGACCAGCAATGAAACACCGGTGCGTGTGCGTGGGTGTGCGTGTGTGTGTGTGTGGTGTGGTGTGTGTGGTGTGTGTATGCGTGTGTGCGTATGTTGTGTGTGTGTGTGTGTGTGTTGTGTGTGTGTGTGTGTGTGTGTGGTGTGTGTGTGTGTGATGTTGTGTGTGTGGTGTGGTGTGTGTGTGTGTGTGTGTGTGTGTGTGTGAGTGGCGTGCGCGTGTCGTGTGGCGTGCCTGCGTGCCTGTGTGTGTGTGCGTGCGTGCTTGCGTGTGATGATGATGCGATGAAGACGACGATGACGTCACAGCACACCAGCCGAGCGCTTAACAATATTACACGTGTGCGTGTGTACAGCGGCTATAGGGCCGTGTGGTGTACACGCTATATGGGCGTGTGGTACACGCTATAGGGCTCGTGTGTGTACACGCAATAGGGCGCGTGTGTCACACGCTATGGCCGCGTGTGTACACACTATGGGTCGCGTGTGTACACGCTATAGGCCGTGCGTGTGTACACGCTATAGGGCGCGCGTGTGTAGCACACTATAGGGCCGCGTGTGTACACGCTATAGGGCCCGCCGTGTGGTACACGCTATAAGGCGCGTGTGTACACGCTAATAGGGCCGCGTGGTGTACACGCTATAGGGTCGCGTGTGGACCACAGTATAGGGGCCGTGTGTGCACACGCTTATAGGGCCGCGTGTGGACACGTATAGGGCCGCGTTGTGTACACGCTATCAGGCCGTGTGTGTACACGCTATAGGGCCTTTCGGTGGATCACAGTAAATAGGCCCGTGGTGTGTACACACTATAGGGCCGTGTGTGGCACACATGTATAGGAACGCGTGGTGTGGACACCACTATCACTGTGTACATGAACGATGTGTCGCGCATTCTTGTTATTAGCCCAGCTGATAGCATTACCGCAATCAGCGGGCCAACTTCCTCTAATCAGCCTGCCTCCTCCTCCTCTCCCATCCTGCTCCTCCTCCTCCCTGCCCCTCCTGCTCCTCCTCCTCCTCCCTTCCCTCCCTCCATTCTCGCTCTCTTTTCTTACCGCTCTCGCCCATCACACTCTCATCCTCGCCCCCTCGCTCCCCCTCCTCTCTTTCTTACCCCTCTCGCCATCACACTCTCATCCTCGCTCCCTCCTCCCCGCTCTCCTCCTCTTCTTACCCTCTCGCCATCCACACTCAGTCATCCTCGCTCCCCTCCTCCGCCCCCTCCTCTCTTTCTTACCCCTCGCCATCCTACACTCTCATTGCTCCGCCCCCCTCCCTCCCCCCTCCTGCTCTTTCCTTACTCTCGTCGCCATCACACTCTCATCCTCCGCTCGCCCGCTCACTCCCCCCCTGCTCTTTCTTACCTCTTCGCCATCACTACCTCGATGCTCGCTCCCCAATGTCCTCCCCTCCCTCTCTTTCTTACCTCTCTCGCCCATCACACATCTCATCCTCAGCTCACCCTCCTCACCCTCCTCTCTTCTTACCTCGGTCGCCATCGACACCGTCTATCCTCTGCTCCGCTCCTCCCCCTCCTCTCTTTTTCACTCTCTCGGCCATCACACCACCATCGCTCGCTCAACCCTGCCTCCCCCTCCTCTTCTTTTCTTAATTCTCTCGCCATCAGCACTCATCCCTCGCTCCCACTCCTCCCCTCACTCTCTTTCTTATTCTCCTCGCCATCACACTCTCATCCTCGCTCCCCTCCTCCCCTCCTCTCTTCTTACCCCTGCTCGCCCATGCACACTCTCATCCTCGCTCCGCTCCTATGCTTCTTAGCCTTCATCGCCATCCACACTCCATCCTCGCTCCCCTCCTATCTTTCTTAGCCCTCCATCGCATCACACTCCCTCCTCCCCCTCTCTCTCTTTCTTACCCTCTCGCATCACACTGCTCATCCTCGGCTCCCTCCTATCTTTGCTTACCCTCTCGCCATTCACAATCTGCATCCTCGCTCAGCCCCTCTATCTTTTCTTACCCTCTCGCATCCACTCCCCTGCCTCCCTCCCTCCTCCTCTTTCTTACCCCTCGCCATCACACTCTCATCCTCGCTCCATCCTCCCACTCCTCTCCTTTCTCCCTCTCGCCATGCCACACTCTCATCCTCGCTCTCCCTCCTCACCCTCCTCTCTTTCTTACCCTCTCGCCATCACACTTCTCATCCTCGTCACCCTCCTCACCCTCCCTATCTTTCTACCCCTCTCGCCATCACACTCCCCCTCCTCCCCCTCCTCGTCTCTTCTTACCCACTCTCGCCATCACACTCGTCCATCCCGTCTTCCTCCTCCCTCCCGTCTACTTTCTTACCCTCTCCGCCATCAGCACTGCTCATCCTCGCTCCCCCATCCTCGACCCTCGCTCTCTTTACCATTACCTCTCGCCATCACACTCTCATCCTCTCCGCTCCCGCTCCTCCCTCCTCTCTTTCTTACCCTCTCGCGCCATCAACTCTCATCCTCGCTCCGCTCCTGCCCCTCCTGCTCTCTTACCCTCTCGCCATCACCACTCTCATCTCGCTCGCCCTGCCTCCCCCTCCTCTCTTCCTTACCCTCCAATCGCAACCATCAAGCAGCTCTCATCCTCGCTCCTCCCTCCCCCTCGCTCTCTTCCCTTACCCTTCGCCATCACAACTGCTCCATGTCGCTCGGCTCCCCATCCTCCCTCCTCTCTTGTCTTACTCTCGTCGCCATCAACTCTCATCCTCGTCCGTCTCCGTCCCCCTCCTCTCTTTCTACCCTCATCGCCATCAACACCTCTCATCCTCGCTCACCCTCCTCCGTCCTCTCGTATTTAGGTTTGAGGTGAGCTCAACCCTAGATGAGATCAATGTGATTAAGAGTGACGGTCTTGTGTATGTTATGTATGTATTGACTACATCACTACACAGTAAAGGCTGCTGTTGAGATGAGAAACAGTGTCAGTCGCGTGCCTGGAGCCCACTACTCATACTCGCTCTCTTCACCACACATCACACGCACGCACGCACATACGCACTGCACAGCACACACCGCGTGCCACGCACGCCACGCCACACTACACACACCGCACCGCAACACGCACACGCCACGCACACGCACGCGCGCAGCGCGACGCACGGCATCGACACCCACGCACGCACAACGCACGAGCACGCACACACGCCACCAACACGCCACACACACACACGCCCAACCCCAACGCGCGCACACAACCCTATCACACACCACGCACGCCACGCACACACACCACACATAACACACACGCGCGCGCGCGCCACGACGCGCGCGCGCGCACACGCAAGCGACGGGGCACCAACACACGCACACACAACCACACACACCACATTCGGGACCCGCACGCGCACGCGCACGCACGTAGGGGGGGGGGGGGGGGGGGGCGCACGCCACGGCAACTCTCTTGCCAGGAGTAAATATCAAAACATCGGGTAAACCACTAACTATGCACAGTATTGTAGCGTTATATTCATACTATAGCTACGTCATTACTTTTCCAATATATCCAGTTCACGACATCAACTTTATCATAGCTGCTGCTGCCTGCTACTGCTGCTGCTGCTCTGATGATGCTGCTGCTGCTGCTGGCTGATGCTGCTGCTGGAATGCTGCTGCTACTACTTGCTGCTGCTGATGCGAGCTGATGCTGCTCGCTTCAGCTACTACTGCTCTGATGCTGCTGGCTCACTGCGCTGGCTGCTGCTGCTGCTGCTGCTGGCTGCTGCTGCGGCACCGTGGCTGGTGTTGTGTCGCTGCGCCGAAGATACACACATCACTGGTCAACAGATGAGCATTAACGCAGGGCAGGCGCCGCGCCATGCGCTCGTGCTCGACGGCCCGCACGACCCGCTGTTTACCCAATCAATACACGCACGCAGCACGCAACGCACGCACACGCCCCGCACACGCGCGCGCACCCGGCGCACGCAACCGGCGAAGACACGGATTGACGCCGAGGGCACGCACTACACATCACAAGCACGCAACGCACAACGCCACGCCACACATCCCCCCCAACACGCACGCATCACGCACGCACGCGCGCACGCCACGCCGCGCACGGCGACGCCACGCACACGCCCGGCACGCACGCGCACGCACACGCGCGCGCACGCCAGCACGCACGGCACACACACAAGCAGCGCACGCACGCACGCACGTAGAGCGAACGCTACGCACGCCCGGCATAATATAATATATATATATATATCATCAATATAATAATAATTATATCAATCATATATATATATGTTTATGGTGCGGTACGGTGCGGTAGCGGTGCGGTGCGGTATCCCCCCCCGTACGGTACGGTACGGTACGCGTACGGTGGCGCACTGCACGGGAGTAACTACGAGGGACACACGCGCATGCGCAACCGGCATGGCAGCGAGCTGGCTTCACACAGAGAAAGAAGGCGATAAGGTATGTTGGAGATACAGGGACAACACCTACGATCAAGAAGAGAAGAGGGAGAGCTTAGATGGGAAAGGAAGCAGCGAGGGGTGATGCGTGAACGTCCTCCCTATTCATCGCAGACATTCTACTCCACATCATCGGACTCTTTCTTTCTCTCTTCTCGTCTCTCTCGCTCTCCCCACCCCCTCCTCTCGTCTTTCTCTTTCTCCTCCCTGTCGTCTCTCTCTATACTATCTTTCTTCTCTCTGCCTCTCTCTCTCTCCGTCGTTCGCTCTCTCTCTCTCCCATCTCTCTCTCTCTCTCTCTCCATCTCTCGCTCCCTCTCTCTCCCTCGCTGCTCCTTCTCTCTCTCTTCTCCTCTGTATATATATATATATCATATATATATGTGTGTGTGTATAATATATCAGGTTACTCACTCCGGGAGAGTAACGATGCGCGTTGAGTGATCGTCGCGGTGTGACCTGCTGTGTCTGTCACGCGAACGCGCCAACAGATCATCATCCGCAAGCACGGATACTGTTACTGCTGCTTGCGCTGCGCTGCTGCTGGCTGCTGTTGGCTGCTGCTGCCTGGCTCTGTTGCTACTACTGGCTGCTGCTGCTGCTGCTGTGCTATAACTGGCTGCTGCTGCTGGCTGCTTACTGTCTGGCTGGTGGTGCTGTGCTGCTGATGATGAGCATGATCGCATGATGATGCTGGCTGCTACTACTGCTGGCTGCTGCTGCTGCTGCTGCTGCTGCTCGCTGCTGTGGCTGCTGCTGCTGCTGATGATGATGATGATGATGATGGATGATGATGCTGCGCTGCTACTACTACTGCTGCTGCTGGCTGCTGCTCTGGCTGGCTGCTGTTGCTACTACTACTGCGCTGCTGCTCTGCTGCTATAAACGCTGCTGGCTGCTGCATGCTACTGCTGGGCTTGGTGGGCGCTGGCTGCTGCTGCTGATGAATGATAGATTGAATGATGAATGCACTGCTGCTGCTGCTACTAGCACTGCTGCTGCTGCCTGCTGCTGCCTGGCTGTGGCTGCTGGGCTAACTACTGCTGCTGCTGCTGTTGCTGCTCCTACTGCTGGCTACTGGCTGGGCTGCTAAACTGCTGCTGGTGCCTGGCTGCTGCTGCTGCTGATGATTTTGAAAAAATGATATTGATGCTGGCTGCTGCTGATGATGCAATGCTGCTGGCTGCTGCTGCTGCTGCTGCTGCTGCTACTCTCGCGTCGGGCCGCCAACCAACCGCCGTCCGCCGCCGCCGCGCGGCCGCCGCCACCGTCTCAGCTAGCGGCGTAGCTGCACAGAGCACTTTTGAAGCGTTTCAATACAAATATAATGCTAAATATAATACGAAATCTATTTACTACCGAATTCTTAATGTTTTTATACTGCTCTTTCCACCTATTATTGCCGACAGTTTCCTGTAAATTCCGGTCCAACATCCTATGTACAACATAACGCTGCCGGCGCCATTGGCTCTGCGCGGCTGCACTGTGCACGCCTTACACTATATATACAGTGTTAGTAGCATGTAGCATGTTTTAATATTGTAGCATTACATATTTTAATTGAAACGCTTCAAAGTGGCCCTGTGGCTTACGCCCGCTACTGAGACGGTGGCGGCGGCCAAGCGGCGGCGCGGCGGCGGCGGCGGTGGCGGCGGCCGGCCCGGCGCGGTGGTGCGGCCGACCGCGAGAGTCACTTCAACGCTCATAATCTTTTCGCGCAGCCTCTCCCCTCCTGTCTCCTCTCTGCCTCTCTGTCTGTTTGTCTGTGGTGGCAGTGATGGAGATGCTGAGAGAGGGGGGAATGCTGAGATATAAGGGAAGGTGGCCTGCAGCAGAGGGTGACTGCTGAGATATAGGGAAGGTGGCCTGGCAGCAAGAGGGAAGTGTGCAGATATAGGAAGGTGGCCCTGCAAGCAGAGATGCTGAGATTAATAGGGAAGATGCCTGCAAGCAGAGGGGGGATGGCCTGAGATATAGGGAAGGTGGCCTGCAGCAGAGAGGATGCTGAGATATAGGGAAGGTGGCCTGCAGCAAAGGGGGGATGCTTGAGATATAGGGAAGAAGGCCTGCAGCAGCAGGGATGCTAGATCATAGGGAAGGTGGCCTGCAGCAGAGGGGATGCTGAGATATAGGGAAGGTGGCCTGCAGCAGAGGGGATGCTGAGATATAGGGAAGGTGGCCTGCAGCAGAGAGGATGCTGAGATTAGGGAAGGTGGCCTCAGCAAGAACGGGGATGCTGAGATATAGGGGGAAGGTGGCCTGTCAAGCCAGAGGGGATGCTTGAGATATAGGAAGGTGGCCTGGCAGCCGAGCATGCTGAGATATAGGGAAGGTTTGGCCTGAGCAGAGGGGATGGCTGAGATATTAGGGAAGGTGGCCTGCAGCCAGAGGGATGCTGAGATATCAGGGAAGGTGGCCTGCAGCAGATTTGGGGGGATCTGCAGATATAGGGAAGGTGGCCTGCAGCAGAGAGGATGCTGAGTATAGGGCAAGGTGGCCTGCCAGGCAGAGGGCGGGATGCGAGAAATAGGGAAAGATGGCGCTGCAGGGGCAGAGGGGACTGCTGAGATATAGGGAAGGTGCCTGCCAGCAGGGGGGATGCTGAGATATAGGGAAGATGGCCCTGCAGCGAGGACATCTGAGATATAGGAAGGTGGCCTGCAGCAGAGGGATGCTGAGAATATAGGAAGGTGGTCTGCCAGCAGAGGGGAGCTGCAGATATCAGGGAAGGTGGCCTGCAGGCAGGAGGGGATGCCTGAGATACATAGGGAAGGTGTTCCTGCAGCAGAGGGGATGCTGAGCATATAGGGAAAGGTGGGCCATGCAGTGCAGAGGGGATGCCTGGGAATATAGGGAAGGGTGGCCTTGCCAGCATGAGGTGATGCTGAGCATATAGGGAAGGTGGCCTGCAGCACAGAGGATGCTGAGATATAGGGCAAGATGGCGCTGGCGCAGAGGGGCACATGCTGAGATATAGGGAAGGTGGCCTGCAGCAGGGGGGATGCTGAGATATAGGGCACAGATGGCCTGCCAGCAGCAGGGAGCTGAGATATAGGGAGGTGGCCTGCAGCAGAGATGCTGAGATATAGGGAAGGTGGCCTGCAGCAGAGAGGATGCTGAGATATAGGGAAGGTGGCCTGCAGCAAGAGGTGATGCTGAGATATAGGGAAGGTGGCCGTGCCAAGCAGAGGGGATGCTGAAATATAAGGGAAGGTGGGCCTGCAGCCATGAGGGGGGCATGCTGAGATATAGGGAAGGAGGCCTGCCACAGAGGGCGGATGCTGAGATATAGGGCAAGATGGCCTGCAGCCAGAGGGATTGCTGAGATATCAGGAAGATGGCCTGCAGGCAGAAGGGCATGCTGAGAATATAAGGGAAAGGTGGCCTGGCAGCAGAGGGATGCGGAGATATCGGGAAGGTGGCCTGCAGCAGAGGGGATGCTGAGCATATAGGGAAGCGTGGCCTGCAGCAGCAGCATTGCTGAGCAATGATAGGGAAGTGGCGCTGCCAGGCCAGAGGGGATGCTGAGATATAGGGAAGGTGGCCTGCAGCAGAGGGGATGCTTGAGATATAGGGAAGGTGTCTGCAGCAGAGATGCTGAGATATAGGACAGGTGGCCTGCCGCAGAGGGGATGGCTGCAGATATAGGGAAGGTGCCTGCAGCAGGGGGGATGCTGAGATATGGGAAGGTGGCCTGCAAGCAGAGAGGACTGCTGAGAATATAAGGAAGGTGGCCTGAGCAGAGGGTATGCTGCAGCATACATAGGGGCAAGGTGGCCTGCAGGCAGAGGGGATGCTGAGATATAGGGAAGGTGGTCTGGCGGCAGCAGAGCATGGCGGAGATATACGGGAAGGTGCCATGCAGCAGACAGATGCGGAGATATAGGGAAGGGGCCTGCAGCAGAGGTGATGCCTGATGATATAGGAACAGGTGGCCTGCCAGCAGAGAGGATGCTGAGATATAGGGACAGGGTGGCCTGCAGCCAAGAAGGTGATGCTGAGATATAGGGAAGGTGGCCTGCAGCAGAGATGCGGAGATATAGGGAAGGTGGCCTGCAGCAGCAGGGACTGAGATAATAGGGAGGTGGCCCTGCGAGGGCAGAGGGGGGATTGCTGAGATATAGGGAAGGTGGCGCCTGCAGCCAGAGGGGATGCCTGAGATATAGGGACAGGTGCCTGCAGCAAGAGAGGATGCTGAGCATAATAGGAAGGTGGGCCTGCAGCAGAGAGGAATGCTGAGGATTATAGGGAAGGTGGCGGCTGCAGCAGGGGGGATGCTGAGATATAGGGAAGGTGGCCTGCAGCAGAGGGGATGCTGAGATATAGGGACAGGTGGCCTGGCCAGCGAGGTGCATGCTGAGCATATAGGAAGTGGCCTGCAGCAGAGGGGCATGCTGAGATATAGGGCAAGATGGCCTTGGCAGCAGGGGGGAATGCTGAGATCATAGGGAGCGTGGTCTGCAGGCAGAGGGGATGCTGAAGATATTAGGGAAGGTGGCCTGCAAGCAGAGGGATGCCTGAGATTATAGGGAAGGTGGCCTGCGCAGAAGATGGCTGAGCATATTAGGGAAGGTGGCCTGCACAGGGGGGATGCTGAGATATAGGGAAGGTGGCCTGCAGCAGAGGGGATGCTGAGATATAGGGAAGGTGGCCTGCAGCAGAGAGGATGCTGAGAAATCATAGGGCAAGGTGGCGCTGGCAGGCAGAGGGGGGATGCTGAGCTATAGCGGAAGGTGGCCTGAGCAGAGGGGATGCGAGATATAGGGAAAGGTGGCCTGCAGGCAGAGAAGGATGCTGAGATATAGGGAAGGTGCCTGCAGCAGAGGGGATGGCTGGGATATAGGGAAGCGTGCCTGCAGCAGGGGGGATGCTGATGATCATACTGGGAAGGTGGCCTGCAAGCAGAGGGGAATTGCTGGGATATAGGGAAGGTGCCTTGCAGCAGGGGAGCTGATATATAGGGAAGGTGGCCTGCAGCAGAAGATGCTGAGCAATATAAGGGACAGGTGGCCGCTGGCAGGGCAGAGGGATGCCTGAGATATAGGGAAGGTGGCGCATGCAGGCAGAGGGGATGCTGAGATATAGGGAAGGTGGCATGCCAGGCAAGAGATGGCTGAGATATAGGGAAGATGGCCTGCAGCAGAGGGGGGATGCTGAGAATATAAGGGAAGGTGGAACTGCAGCAGCAGAGGATGCTGAGGATATAGGGAAGGTGGCCTGCCAGGCAGAGGGATGCTGAGATATAGGGAAGGTGGCCTGCAGCAGAGATGCTGAGATATAGGGAAGGTGGCCTGCAGCAGAGAGGATGCTTGATGATATAGGGAAGGTGGCCTGCAGCCGAGGGGATGCTGAGATATCAAGGAAGGTGGCCTGCAGCCAGAGGGGGGCATGCTGAGGATATAGGGAAGGTGGCCTGCAGCAGAGATGCGGAGACAGGAACGCGGGGAACTAACTATATTCTGACATTCGGATGCTAAGAGGAAAGTTTATTTAAACTTTAGTCTAAACTCTGTCTCTGCCAACTGTCGCTACGGGAAGTACGTCGTTTACGTACGAACAAGACAGGTGCACGCTAGTCAGGTGCGCAGTCAGAAACAAAAATCGGTCAGTACTTTTTCGAGGAGTTTGCGCAGCAAAGTTGGTGTCGGACAGACAGCACAGCACAGACAGACCAGGAACAGACAGGGTGATTCCAGTATACTCCTCCCCTAGCTTCGTTGACGTGGGGTATAAAAATTGATATTAAAATTGGTCTTAACATCAACCTTTTTTCTTAGACCGTTGGCGGTTTCTCATACGGAATGAGAGATAGGGATTCGATCTACGAGAAAAAAAAGTTCACGCTAAGACTAATGTTAAGACAATTTTTTTTTCTGACAACGGGCCACTGCTAGTGGTCAACAGATGAGTATAGTGAGACACAGACGTAAGTATAAATATGACTTCATTGCGGCTATGCGTTCATCTTAATGTGAGTCAATGCGTGGGTTGAGATCAGGAAGCGACAGATAAAACTCATGACATTTCATATGTATGCGAATCGTGAGTGAAACGGATAGGGTGCGGATTGCTGTGTGACAGTGCTAATCATGGTGAAAGACTCCACAATTGCATCCATCAAAGATTATTCAAATGCGTGTCTTATAGCAAACAAGCTCTAAGATTAGAATAGAGTGTGAGGGATGAGAGAGAGGGCCCGCGAAATGAAAGAGAAAAGAAGGGGGACGGGAACGAGAGAGATAGAGAGAGTTGGAGAGAGAGAAAGAGCAGAGCAGAGACGAGAGAGAGAGAGAGAGAGAGAGAGCGAGAGAGAGAGAGAGACGAAAAAGAAGAAAGCAGAGCGCAGAGAGAGAGAGAAGCCGAGAAGAGAGCGAGAGAGAGAGAGGAAGAAAGCAGAGAGCAGAGAGAAGAGAGAGAGAGAAAGAGAGAGAGAGCAGAGAGCAGAGAGAGAGCAGAGCGCAGAGAGAGAGAGAGAGAGAGAGAGAGAGAGAAAATACAGCGACGTGTGTATTCAAAAGAAAAAAGCGCAGAGAGAGACAGCCAAGGCGAGAGAAGGTGCTGTGCAAATGGCAGAAGGGGGAAGGTCAATAAGGTAGACAGGGTGTGAGAATACACACAGCAATCACCGTAAGATAACGCCTCGCAATCAGGCAATTCATCCTACCACTTCAAACCTTTCCCTCGCAATACAAAACTATAAATATATAAATATATCATACATAAATATATTATATATATATATATATATATATATATATATATATATATAAGTTAATAAGTAGTAGGAACGCATCAACACTTGTAATAAGAAGCCTACTCAACCTCCCGCACTGCACCGCGATGCTGCAATTAATGATGTAAGCTAATCTACTCGCTTTCACCACTTATCTCCCGTTGCCTTTCATCATTCGCCCGACAGCCTTAACAAAACCTGCGCGCGGCCGTCATAGAACCCGACCTTGATGGGAGAAGCTGTGCTATTCAGCCAGTGCCAGTGGGCGAAAAGCGCAGCGCTAACAATAACGAAATGAATGCATCGCGGGTGTATACGCCGTTATCAAATGTCGAACATTATTCACACCCTTTGATTCGCTCACAGTAGAATCATAATTATAAAAAGCCGCTGGAAACATCAAAGAAGTGGAGAATCGATCGCGTGGCGAAATCGCGCGCGTGTGTGTAATCAAAAATGTTTTAATATATACGAGATGCTAAGATCTAGTATCTATGCTACGATCTAATTTGCTTAAAGCGGGTTTGCGATTTAAATATTATATATGCAGAGATGAGCATCATCATCATCATCGTCGACGTCATCGTTATTGTCATCATCATCACCATCATTATAGCTGTCTCTCTCTCTCTCTCTCTCTCTCTCTCT
>NW_014580697.1:0-1208 GCF_000485595.1 Priapulus caudatus
AGTGGGCGGGTGAGTGGGCGGGTGAGTGGGCGGGTAAGTGGGTGAGTGGGTGAGTGTGCGGTCGTAGGGCTGGTGCGATAAAGTTACGGCTACAGTCAATGTTAGGGTCAGTGTTAAAGGTAAGGTTAGGGCTACGGTTAAGATTAGGATTAGGGTTAGGGTTGGGGTCAGGGTTAGGGTTAGATTTAGGGTTAGGGTTAGGGATAGGATTAGGGTTAAGGTTAGGGGTAGGATTAGGATTAGGGTTAGCATTAGGTTTAGTGTTAGAATAAGGGTTAATTTTATGGTCATGGTTAGGGTTAGGGTTAGTGTCAGATAAAGGGGGTGCGTTAATATTGGGCGAGGGTTAGGGTTAGGGTTAAGGATAAGGGTAGGATTAGGATTAGGGTTAGCATTAGATTTTGTGTTAGGATAAGGGTTAATTTTATGGTCATGGTTAGGGTTAGGGTTAGTGTTAGATAAAGGGGGTGCGTTAATATTGGGAGACATCGGATGTTGTGCGAGAATACTGGTAGGTAGTCTATCCTACTACGGGTAGGGTTAGGATTAGGGTTAAGGTTAGGGCTAGGGTTAGGGTTATGGTTAGGGTTAGGGATGAAGGGAGAGAGAAAGAGAGAGAGAGAGAGAGAGAGAGAGAGAGAGAAAGAGCGAAAAAAAGAGAGAGAAAGAGTAAGAGAAAGAACAGAGGTGGTGAGTGGGTGAGTTGGTACTTGAACCATGAGCGAAGAAAGGCGGAGAGCAAGGGTGCGATGATCTTGCATCAAGCACTCGACGGAATCTTTCAGATTTATTCTTTCAGAACAGTCGAGACCTCTCAGCTATAGTTTGTACCCTGCTAGAGTTGCCACTGACGCACTACCAAGTATAGTATACTATTAGCCAATGGAAGTAAAGGTCGATACGATAACCTTAATCATCAACGCTAACCTAACCCTAGAAGAATCTTTCGTTATTTTATCGCGACATCAGCTAATGGACAGATAGAGAGAGAGAGCGAGACAGTGAGAGAGAGAGAGTGAGTGAAAGAGAGAGAAAGAGAGAAAGAGAGAGAGACAGAAAGAGAGAGAGAGAGAGAGAGAGAGAGAGAAAGAGCGAGAAGGGGACAACACAACAACACGCTCTCCTCGTATATATGTACTAGCGGCGACAACGAGCCAATTTCCGCGTCATCTTCACCTGGAAATTCGACAATTAAGCAACAACCGTGT
>NW_014580697.1:2123-2735 GCF_000485595.1 Priapulus caudatus
GAGAGAGAGAGAGAGAGAGAGAGAGAGAGAGAGAGAGAGAGAGAGAGAGAGAGAGAGCCGCGATTGTCACGCAGGTTGCAACAGCTGCAATTCTCACTCTTGTCTCTTTCTCGCACTCGCGCTTCCTCCCTCTCGCTACGTAGCGTTATTGCTCTACTTTCTCTCTTTTTTCTCTTTCCCCTTTTCTCTTCCCTTTCGCCCCCATCTCTCTCACATCTCACTCTTTTTTTTGCTCTCCTTTACTCTCTTATACCCGTATTCCTCTCCTTCTCACGCCCTCTTCTTCTCTCTCCCCCTCTCTCTATCTCTCCTTCTCCCCTTCTATCTCTCCCTCACTCTCTACCCCCCTCCTCTCTCTCTCTCTCGCTCGATTTTACTGCGGCGTTCTATTTATCTTCGTCGAACGCTGTTTCAATAAATTCTCAGCCATTGCTTGTCGTGAAGAAATACAAGAGCACTTCTATATCGGCAAATGTTATATATTCGCGCGTGCTCACCTTTCTCCGTAGACAAACAAAAACGAGGATGGACGGAGTAGAGAGGGTCGTGCGCTGCATTTCATATTAGTTCGCATCCGCAAAACAAATTCACCTAGAATGGTTTGAATCGTGT
>NW_014580697.1:4108-4834 GCF_000485595.1 Priapulus caudatus
CTCTCTCTTTCTACCTCTTCATCTCTCTCTCCTTTCCCCTCTCCCTCTCTCTCCTTTCCCCTCTCCCTCTCTCTCCGTCTTGTCGTCTATAAATCAATCAATCGTTTAAGTAGGTATTTCTCGCTCGTAGATCAATCGAAACCGCGAACATCGAAACCGCGTGTGTGTGCACGCGGGCAACCCGCGTTCGCAATTTCCTTTTGTGCTCAATTTTCGCTCTTTGGCTCGCGCGCACGCTGGAGCATCGTCACGCTGAATCACTCTCAGCAGGAGACACGGGTATGGCTTAGACAGCTGATGCTAGCCGCCAATCTATCCTGTTAGCAGGTAGAAGTAGAGAAGCAAAGTTTTGAGTTCTACTTTTAAACGTACAATAACGCGCGCGAGCACGGATACGCACACGCGCTCGCGCACACATACCAACGCACATATACATACATACATACATACATACATACACACGCACGCGCGCACACACGCACACGCACACGCGCACACATACCTACGCACATACATACATACACACACACGCACACGCACACGCACACGCGCTCGCGCACACATACCTACGCACATACATACATACACACACACAAACACGCACACACACACACACACAATTAAACACGTACACATGCACACACACACGCACACGCACACGCACGCACACGCACGCACGCACGCACGCACTCTCGTACGCACGCACGCACGCACGCACACACACAC
>NW_014580697.1:7774-12612 GCF_000485595.1 Priapulus caudatus
CCACCACCATCACCACCACCATTACCACCACCACCACCACCATCACCACCACCACCAGCAGCAGCAGCAGCAGTAGCAGATAATATGTGCACCACAGCACGGCATCAAATAGATCTCTGTAAGCGGATATTTTCCCACCGGCAGGAGAGTGAGAGATGCGATATAAATGTTGTTATGGCGTGGATCGGTAGGCTTTAGAGCGGTGCGTGGAAGCATGCCCAACATACCAAGCTGACTTAACACTGGAATTAATCCTGCGCGTGCGAGAGAAAGAAAGAGGGGGACGGGGAGCGAGAGAGACAGAGAGAGAGAGGGGGGAGAGAGGAACGAAGGGAGGGAAGAGCGAGTGGGAGAGAGGAGCGGAAAGGGAAACAGGGGAGGGAGGGGGAGGTAGAGGGAGAGCGAAAGAGGGAGAGGGGGAGAAAGAAAGAAAGAGAGAGCGAGAGCGAGAGCGAGAGCGAGAGCGAGAAAGAGAGAGAGAGAAAGAGAAGGGAAGAGAGATAAAAAGAAGTAGAGAAAGAAAGTGAGAGAGAGAGAAGGGGGAGAGAGTAACGGAGGGAGGGAAGAAACGAGTGGGCGAGAGGAGGCGGAGAGGAAAGCAGGGCGAGGGATGGGAGGTAGAGGGCAGAGCGAAAGAGGGAGAGAGGGAGAAGAAAAGAAAGATGCGAGGAGAGCGAGAGCGAGAGCGAGAGCCGAGGGCGAGGAAAGAGAGAGAGAGAGAGAAGCAGAAGGGAAGAGTAGATAAAGAGAATAGAAGAAAGGAGAGTGAGAGAAAGAGAGAGGGGGAGAGAGGAACGGAGAGAAGGAAGAGCGAGTGGGAGAGAAGAGCGGAGAAGGACACAGGGCGAGGGAGGGGGGTAGAAGGAGAGCGAAAGAGCGGAGAGGGGGAGAAAGAACCGAAAGACACGACGAGAGCGAGGGCGAGAGGAGAGACGAGGGGGGGAGAGAGAGAGACGAGAAAGGGAGAACGGAGAAAGGGAGAGAGCGAGAGAGCGAGAGAGATCGAGAGAGAGGGGGGGGGAGATATATATATATATATATATATATATATCCCCCCTTTCTCCATCGCTCCTTATGATATATCCCCCTTTCTCCATCGCTCCTTCTCTCACATTTTTCTCTCGGAAAGATTCGTTTAATGCGTCGGAGAAGTTCAAAGGCGCTCCATTTCGGCGTGAAATCTATCAGGCCAGGATCCGCGATAAATCGATGCCAGAAAAACCCGAGAGCAGCGCTAACCGCTACTTCACTACTTCGCGGCTACGACAGAGGAACCTGATAGCTTTGAGAATAAAATCTCTTGCGCGCCTTGTTAAAGGTATAATATTTGTTTTCGCAATAAACGGAAGAAACACTTAAAAACGCGCATTTTCCGCGCGTGATTTTGGATAATGGCGGTTAAGTACCGATCCGGGGTCACGTGTCGAAATCGCTTGGCAACAGAGAAAGTCAACAAGAGAGCATCACCGCAAAAACGGCTGGTGGGGGAACGTTAACAGTGCGTAAAATAATCGTCTGGTTAGAATAATTTTCAGACACAAATGCCTCGATTACATAGAATTTTTATAGAAATTTTTGAGAAATTTCCTACAACATCCATGTAACATTGGAATTATTGCTGGTTGTTTACATCGTGCTGAACACTCTTTATCTATCTGTTTATCTATGTAGTATCGCATCCCCTGCTCCTCTCCTCTTCTCCTACTCCTTCTCATTTGTCTCTATCACTTCCTCCTTTTTCTTTCTTCCCTCTTCTTCCTCATACTCCTCCTCTTCTTCTTCCTCCTCCTCCTCCTTCCTTTTCTGCCGTCTTCTCTTCCTCTTCTGACTCTTCTTCCTCCTCCCTTCTCTCTTCTCTCTGCTCTCTCTACCTCCCTTTTACTCTTCCGCCCCTTTCATCCTTACTTCTCCTTACTCTTCCGTCCTCCTCCTCCTCCTCTCCTCTCCCTCTTCTCCCTCCTTCTCTCTTCCTTCTCTCCTCCTCCTCTCTCTCCCTCCTCCTCCTCCTCCTCTCCCTCCGCTACCATCATCGCAATTTTGTCTCGTGCTACATGAATGCATTGAAAGTTTCACCGCAGCGTAACGCTGGTACCATCGCGTCGACAGTTATCATCCTGGGGCCGCTTGTCAAAACAAAATTAGTCGCAACATTAGTCGTACATTAACTTTCACTCGTTAAACGTATGACAGAAACATCGTATGTACGAGAACCGAAAAATCCTCGCAAATATCCGGTAACATTACGAGAGCCCAGAACCTTTCGTAACTTTATATTAAGTTTGAAAATAACCATTACACTACGAATTACAATAAAGATGTGTGTTCTTTCTTGAAAAACACGCTCCCCAAATTTCATTAATCTATCTCACCCGCTAATAGACACAAAAACCACATACATTTACACGGCTCACTGCGCTATGGCATTTGTCTCTTGTTTTTAATGTTTACCACTGTTGCACCGACTACTCAGCGCTCTCGCCCTCCTACAGTGTGAGGAATTTGTTCTTCGTTGTGCAGAATCTACATTCATGACCACCGTCATTTTTCCATCCTACAATCTTACTTTACGACGTTGGTCTACGCCACATATATATTCACGCACCCAATTACCTGTCCGATGTACACCATATAACATCGCCTGTACTGAATTTGACTCTTATGGATCCGATTCCGTACTCCACCCATCAGAGCCCTTGCTGACTAAACCGTTCCTCGTCTATCGCAAGTCTTTTAATGCTGGCGACATGTGTTTCTGTCAACGCTAGTCTCGGCCAACATTAGCATTTAGTCGTAAGTGTCCTATGCGTAGCACTTTAACTTTACGATGTTCTGAACACAACGAGCCCCCTGGCCAGCGATGCGACGCTACGGATATAATCTATTATCTATCTATCTATCTATCCATCTATCTGGTCGATAAAGAAGCTACCATAAATCATGCGCGAGCCTATATATTATATATATACATATTATCATTACGCACGCAACACGCGCAGACACACACACATGCGCGGCGCGCACACACACACACGATGCGTGAGGCGCGCACACCACACACACACACACCACCACACCACACACACACCACACACACACTACACACATATACACACTATCACATCATATACACATACACAACATTCCAATACACACATACACACACACACACACACACCACACACACCACAACACACACAACACACACACCACACACACACACACACACACACACACACACACACACACACACACACACACACACACACACATATATATATATATATATATATATATATATATATATATATATATCATTGTCGGGTAATGCAGATTTCTGGAATCTTTCGCTTTCATGCAGCTATTCTGTCTACATCAGTTCGAGACAGATTTCTGGCTCTGTCCAGTATATACGAACGTTAGATTGGAGCTATTTATATGAAATACGGGCAGAGCGTTGTTAGTCTAACGTTGATGTAACGTTCGATGTAGAAATGATAAAGAAGGAATCCAGACTATTACTAAACTCCGCTGACTAATTCATGCAACATTTGTAAAACATATGTTACATGAGTATGTGTGTGGGTGGGTTCGAGTGAGTTCGTTCGCGTAGTTAGTATGTGTGTGGGTGGGTGCGTGGGGGATCGAATGAATTGCTGAATATGCTTCAAGAGTTCCAATATAAATCATAGTAGAATTTAAATTAAAATCTACTAATAGAAGTGAATAATGTAAGTATATAATGTTTTTTCCGATCTCCTATTATAATGACTATTATTATCATTGTAGTTATTATTAATATTCTTCTTCTTCTTCTTCTTCTTCTTCTTCTTCTTCTTCTTCTTCTTCTTCTTCTTCTTCCTCTTCTTTTACTACTTCTTTTTTTTCTTTTCCTTTTCTTCTTATAAATATTATTTCACGCCTTTATCTCTATATCTAACTATGCCGCTACTAAGATTAAACTTAATTGGAATAATAATAATAATAATAATCCAATGCTCAAACATGATACCTCAAGTATTTTGTTTTTTATTTGATATATTTAATAAGTAATTTAATAAAATCATATTTGATCTCATTCATCAATTATTATGTTTATTTGATAATTATTGTCTGCAAGATATATATATCGATTAAGAGACTTTCCTGACGATTAATGAAACATCTTGAGAATTCTCATCTTGTTTCATCTTGAGACGTCGTCGAGACGTCAAAATACGTCAAATGTATTTTAGATATCTTTTGAACTTCATTATTATGATTTATTTCAAACGTCAATCATTACTATTGAGACGTCTTTGAAACTCAAGTAATCTAAAACAACGTTAATCTGAAATATAAATTGTATGTTATGATCATATATGAACTTGATCCAGGACAGGTTTTAATGCGAGTTAAATTAAAATATTGAAATAAAATTACGCAAATTAATGCAGTAATCCTTATCGTTATACGCTATTCCAACCGGTATCTCTAACCGCAATCATATTGGTTCTAAATTTATTTTTCGACAGCGTACAGTTTTGCCGGGAAAATAATTTATATTCATTTCCCGCCATCTTGATCTGATAACTCGTAATCACGCTCGCATGCTCGAATAAGAAAAAAACTCTTTCGAAACGGCAGATTAAAATAGCTAAGAACCGAATAAAAATGAATAAAAATCAGCACAAATGCCAATCAAATCTCGAGCTACGCCGCGTTAATCACACGCACTCCAGATGGCGCTGGAGTAGTCTTGGTTACGGATCACTCTGCAGAGAGCAGATGAGAGAGAAAGAGAGAGAGAGAGAGAGAGAGAGAGAATATATGTAGGAGGAGGCCAGATAGAGAGAAAGGTG
>NW_014580697.1:14336-15072 GCF_000485595.1 Priapulus caudatus
AGATAGATAGATAGATAGATAGATAGATAGATAGATAGATAGATAGATAGATAGATAGATAGATAGATAGATAGATAGATAGGCAGATAGATAAAACATATTGACATGCTTGCAAAAATATATATAAATATGCATTTAAAAAAAAAGTCATTTGAGGCATATAAATGTAACCCGTTCTATACTCATCGCCTAATAAAATGCTCTCAGTGAGGATTTATACGTTATACATTATCCGGCAATAAATTATGTTGACGTTATGTACACGTTACACGATCAAACGCCCAGAATTGAATAGGATCGCAGTCGCATTGCCAATCTCTCTNTTTCTCTCCATCTCTCTCCCTCTCTCTCTCTCTTCATCTCCCCCTCTCCCCCCCTCTCCCTTCCTGATTACCAACGCTTGTGCACAGCCACCGCTCTAATTCCATTTGCCGCAAAATGCCAATCTGTTACACGCACGGCAAACCTTTTGTGAATTCTAAAGCTCCGGCCTTAGCTGGCGGTGTGTTGGTTCATGGCGGTTCCGGAGCGAACAAAAAAATCACGACCAAATTAGGAGTTGCTTTCTTGTTCTGTTATTCTTATTTTATTGTGAATTTTGTTGATTATTGTGATACTTTTATGCTTGTTATTTATGTTATCAGGAGTTAATAACACTAGCAGAGCTAATGAGGTTAATATTAGCTATTGATATTATATATATATATATATATATATATATATATATATATGTGTG
>NW_014580698.1:0-7590 GCF_000485595.1 Priapulus caudatus
AATAGATAGATAGATAGACAGATAGATAGATAGATAGATAGATGCGATTTTGGTGAGTGTAATTTAAAATAACGCGTACGGTTCTGGCTGCAGGGATACAGGATATAGTCTCCCGTTACCCTACACTATTTTATGTCGATATTCTATCTGATTTTCACATGTTCTGGTAGACGTATACTGAGTCTTTGCACCGGTATAATGTTGGGTACCGTCCAACTATTAACCAAGCCATTTTTAGAACAGTATTCTCTTTCTAAGTATTTTGTGTTTGGTGTACAGTACGGTACGGTACTATGTCCGGTGTACGTGGAATCGTGCAATCTCGCGTTTTACTTGTACGTATATTTATAATATTGAGGTAACACATAGGATAGATAGATAGCTCGATAGCTAGCTAGATAGATAGCTATAAATAAATAAATAAATATATCTTTGTATCTATGTATGTATGTATCTATATCTATCTATCTCTATATATATAAGTATAGTCCGTAGTCCTTATAGAGAAAGTAAGTCCACGAGCATGCGCAGTTTCATGCGCGTTGATGATATGGATTATAATAAATCAACGTTAACTAAATTTGAGATGGTTTTTTATTTATATGATGTTAAATATTTGAAAGCTGCAACACAATATTCATTTCCAAATCGTCGTAGTTTTCAGTAAAAGGTAAAGTGCTAGGACACTACTTTGCCGTGGTGGGATTCGAACACCCTCTTTATGGAATGAAACCATTTGGCTAACTAACGTACTCACCATTGGGCTAACGGGCGCCCCCAATATAGAAAAACGTCATGTTCCTTATATACTGGATAAATGGCAACTTAGACAATATTTTAGCAAAGAAATTACGGGGACTCGAACCACGGCCTAATAGCTTGCTGCACACAGCGATTAAACCACTATGCTATATAGTCAAGCTTAAGAAGCCTCGCTTAGATGTCTGCAATACGTTTACCTTTACACAGATTAGAAAATATTTTAGCAAAGAAATCACAGGGATTCGAACCACGGCCTCATAGCTTGCTGCACACAGCGATTAAACCACTATGCTATACACTCAAGCTTAAGAAGGCTCGCTTAGATGTCTGCAATACGTTTACCTTTACACAAATTAGAAAATATTTTAGCAAATAAATTACTCGGATTCGAACCAGGTTGCAAGATGGAAATCTAGCAACCATAACCACTATGCTATGCAACAAGCTTAAAAAGCAACGAATTTACGGGGAATCCGAACCTAGAATGGGCAGTTTGTCACTAACGCTAGCAGGCCGTAGGCTGAACAAATTCTAGGGGGGGGGGCAGTGGCGATCCAGGATTTCAAGGAGGGGGGAGAAACATGGTGTAACATCACGGACGCTCACAATGACTCTATATCGTTCTTACTCTCTCTCTAATCTCTCTCGTCTTCTCTGCTCTCTCTCATCTTCTCTCTCTCTCTCTCTGTCTCTCTATTCTCTCTCTCTCCTCCTCTCTCTCTCTCTCTGCTCCCCCGCTCTCTCCTCTCTCTCCCTACTCCCTCTCTCTCTGTCTCTCTCCCTCTGTCTGTCTGTCTGTAGCTGTTTCCTAGGCCATTGCTCCCTCTCCTCCTATTTCTCTTTCCCTCTCTCTCTCTCTTCTCTCTTTCTCTCTCTCGTCTACATCTCTCTCATCTCTCTTCTCCCCTCTCTCTGGTCTCTCTATCGCTCCCTCTCTCTCTCTCTCTCTCCCTCTCTCTCTTTCTCTATCTCTCTCTCGCCTGTCTCTCTCTCTCTCTCTCTCTCTCTCTCTCTCTCTCCCTCGTCTCTCTCTCTCTGTTTATTTCTCTCTCTCTTCGCGCTCACTCTCTCGCGCTCTTCTCTCTCTCTCCTCTCTCTCTCCTCTCTCCTCTCTCTCTGCTTCCATCTCTCTCTCTCTGTCTCTCACTGCGTATCTCTCTCTCTCTCTCCTCTCTCTCTCTCTCTGCTTCTCTCTCTCGCTCTCGCTCGTCGCTCTGCGGCTCTCTCTCTCTATCTGCTATCTCTATCCTCTCTCTCTCCTCTCCTCCATCTCTCTCTCTTTTTTCTCTATAGATCTATCTCTCTCTCTCTCTCTCTCTCTCTCTCGCTCTCTCTCTCGGCTCTTCGTCTCTCTCTCCCTATCTCTCTCTCTCTCTATCTCTCTCTCTCTCTATCTCTCTCTCTCTCTCTTCTCTCGCTCCTCCCCTCGCTCTCTACGCTCTCTTCTATCGCGCGCTCTCTCTCTATCTCTCCTCTCTCTATCTCTCTCTCTCTCTCATCTCTCTCCTCCTTTTCTATCTCTCTCTAATCGCTCTCTATTTCTCTCGGCGCTCTCTCTCTCTCTCTTTTCTCTCTTTCTCTCTATCCTCTCTCTTTCTCTCTCTCTCTATTATCTCGCTCTCTCGCTCTCTCTCTCTCTCTCTCTCTCACCCTCATCTCTCTCTCTCATCTCTCTTCCTCTCTCCTCTCCTCTCTCTCTCTTCTCTCTCTCTCTCTCTCTCTCTGCTCTAGAATCTGTCCTCTCTCTCTCTCTCTTCTAGATACTGTCCTCTCTTCTCTCTTCATCTCCTCCTTTATCCCTCTCCTCTCTCTCCTCCTTTATCCCTCCTCTGCTCCTCTCTCTCCTCTCTCTCTCTCTCTTCTCTCTCTATGTCTCCCTCTCTCTGCATCTCTGTGCTCTCTTCTCTTCTCCTTGCTCTTACCCCTTCGTTCTCTCTCCCTGTCTCTCTCTGCTGTCTCTCCTCTGTCTGTCTCTCTCTCTGCTCTCTCTTTCTCCCTCCTCTCTCTCTCTCTCTCTACTAATCTCTCATCTCTCTCTGTGTCTCTCTCTCCTCTCTCTCTCTCTCTCTACTCTTCTCTCTCTCCCTTCTCTTTTCTTGTTCTGGTTTCTCTTGTTCGTCGTATCTCCTCTTCAATTTTATGTTATCTTCTCTTTCGCCTTCTCTCTCTCTGCGAATCTCTCCTCTCGATGTGACCTCTCTCTTTCTCTCTTTTCGGGTAAATAATATATAATATATATATATATAATATAATACTATAACATATACACGCACGCACGCACATACATAGTACATTACGGACGAGACAATTCCTTGGGTTAGCGCTGCGGTGGCTGTGGCTGTGGTTAGTGTTGACAACGCAATGTGAATGTATCAAGAACCCAGAGATCCCGGGCCAGAGATATAACATCTATATATCATATCTATATCTATTGTGAACCACAGCAGAAACCAACTAGTAGGTCTCAGGGGAGAGATAGTGAATATAGAAATAAGTTGTGGATATAGAAATCAGTTAACCCTAACCCTAACCCTAATCCTAATTCTAAAATAAAACAAAATCAGCCAAAAATAAGAAAAAATAAAATAAATAAGAGACAAAATTAGCCAATCAGAGCCGTCCCCTAGCGGATCACTATCTCTCCCCTGGGCAAAATTCGAAACCAACGCTGCCTGCACAAATACATTTTGTCCAATCATCCATTATAAGTGTTCTGCTGCGTATATATGCTGTGCATTGTTTGTATTGAGTGCATTACACGCAATTAATTAAATATGCGTGCGTATATATATATGTATTAAATATGCGTGTAAATAAATGTGCATATATGCGTGCGTATATGCATTAAAATTGGATGCTTTAAATATATATATATATATCTATATAAATATCTGTCCGTCCGTCTGTTTGGCTGTCCGTGCGTCCGGCAAAAACGAGGGTGTGAGAGTAAGAGCGGAAAGTAAGAGCAACGCTCTGGTAGTCTACTTCAACACTTTGACTGTATGCGCATTATCGTCATCATCATCGTCGTTGTCATCGTCATCATCATCATCATCATCATCAGAGTCGATGTTGGCAAAAGAGGACGAGAAGATCACAAAAACAAGCGAATGCCGTACTTGTTTAAAAAGATCGACTTTAATGTTCTTATTCGCGAAAACGCGCGTGGACAGCATCAGCGCGCAACAGCAGCCGCACTCGCGCAACAGCAGCCGCGCTCGCACAACAGCAGCCGCACTCGCACAACAGCAGCCGCACTCGCGCAACCTCCGTCCTGGCCCCACATTGCCGCAAGAGGGTGCCACGATCTACCAAGCGAGCGCAGCGCAGCAACCGTTCCACGCTAAACGAAGACCGGCTCTCTCCCGCCGGCAGATGGCGCCGCCGTTCCACGTCGCGGAAAGCCCTGCCGATGCCGCTGGCGCCTGTGCTGCCACCTAGGGCCACGCCGGTGGCGGTACCTGGTGGGAAGCACTGCTGTTGCATGCTGGACGGGCGCACGCGTCGACACCAGGGGGCGTCAATCGCACGCCCGTAGACACGTGGCGCCACCTGACGGCGCGACATAACAACAATTTCGCTCTACATAATAATCACTATATCCGATGGACACCATATCTGTTTGACGCTAGACGGGCGCCGACTCCTCGCCGCGCACCCGGAGCGGAGCGCGGCCTAGAAGTCCGGCGCCCGTCTAGCAAACGTGCATAGAGTAAGATTCACGTGGCTTTGAAAATACGCGATAATAGTAAATAACGGTTGTTTGTTAATTCTCGCCCCACCGCCTCCTTCCAGACGCCGCATTCAACTCTATACTTTGTAGAAACGCATACAAGCATCAAAACTCACCAACTAAATTTTCGAAGAAAACCGCAAACGGGTTCGAAAGGACCGACAAGCGGCGCGACCTCTGCTGCGTGACCTTGACAGGGGTCACGCATGATCGGTGACCTCTGTCAAGGTCACGCGCGATCGGTGACCTCTGCCAAGGTCACGCGAGCGGCGACCTCTGTCAAGGTCACGCGAGCGGCGACCTCTGTCAAGGTCACGCAGGCGGCGACCTCTGTCAAGGTCACGCAAGCGGCGACGTCTGTCAAGGTCACGCAGGTGGCGACCGCGACCATGCGACCTCGACAGGGGTCACGCACGAGCGGCGACGCTTGCAGAACGACCTTGACACGTTCGCGCCGACGCCGACCTCTGTCGAGCCGGCCAAGGTCGTGCCGGCGCGCGCCCGTGTCAAGGTCATCGCCGAGGTCACGCAAAACAGCGGTCGCTGCATACGACAGCGCCGATGGCTCCAGCGCGCGCGTCCAAGCAATACATATTAGGAGAGCCGCCGCGGCGTCACCTAGCGAGGTCCCGGCCGCGCCGCCGCGGCTCACATTTAAAGCAGCGGCGGCCATCTTGTATTGACAACCTGACGGATACCGATACGTAGAGTAATAGTAGTGTCTCTCTCTCGCAGTGTCTCTAATGAATAATATATATATATAAAATAAGCGACGGCGCCGCCGCGCGCTCGGAAGCGTCATCGAGTCCTAACTAATTAATATACGGGAGTTAATTAACGAGTCCGCGACCGACCAATCGGAAGCGAGCGACCGAGTCGTTAGCGATTCGGGTGTCGGCGCGCCGCGCGCCGCTGGCGGCCTGCCTGCTAGAAGAACAACAACAACAATAAACAACAACAATGACGACGACAGCGAGATTCTGCGACCCGACGGCGAGGTCGCCGCCAGGGGTCGCCACCGACCACCCCGCGCGCACGGGAAGAGTAGACCGGAGACGGGCGCCGCGTTCCTGCTCCGCGCGAGGAGTTCCGAGGCCGAGCGGGGACGCGGCGCCCGTCTAAGAATATAGCACCTTGAGAAAGAGTGTGAATGACGATTAAAAAAAACAACAACGAAAAAGTTTCTCGAGCGAACGAGGAGAAGGTTTTATGTGCAGCATCCTGCGTCTTCTTCCTCTTCTCTCTCCTCTCCTCTCCTCTCTCCTCTCCCTCCTCTCTCATCTCCCTCCCTTCTCCTCTTGCCTCTGCTCTCCTCTCATCTCTCCTTTCCTCTTTCCTCCCCTCTGTCTGTTATTGCCCCCTCCCCCACGTCTCTCCTGTCTCTCCACCTCTCTCTTTCTCTTGCACTTTTTCACTGTCATTCCTTCTCTATATATTAGTCCAAACGTGTTTCCCTCAACCTTTGTACCACTATTTCCGTTTCTTTCGCTCTTTCTCTCTCTTTCTCTGTCTCTCTCTCTCTCACGTTCCCTCTCTCTCCCCATGTTTCTCTCTCCCTCTCTCTCTCTCTCGCTCTCTCTCCCCCTGTCTCTCACTCTCTCGCTCTCGTTCTCTCTCTGCCACCCCTCTCTAGCTTTCTCGCTAGGTAACATTTATCTCCTATACCCGAACCCAGGCTCGAATTGCGACCCACCCACAACCCCTCAGCCCCTCTTACATCGAAAATAAAACCTCTGCTACGACCAACCAGCGAGCTTACAGGAACACGAGTGGTTTGCATATATGGGCGTCCGCGGCCAATCGGAACGCGTCGCCCTGAAAAATGGCTGCCGCGCCGTCCAATCGGAAGAGGCGGGGCTTTTTTAATGGAAAAAGACCCGATTGTAGAATCGGGGACGCTTCAAACGCATGAGGCACACCCGCACTTGAAGAGACTTACCTACGCTAACGTAGCACCCGCAAATAAACCCCACTTTCCCATTGTCAGCTGCCTCGAAACACCACCCCTCCCACCCTTCCCTCCCCCTGCACCATTCCCTCCTGCTCCGCCAATCCCTCCCCCTCACCCCACCTAGATCGACCCTGTTACACCTTTCCCTGCTGGCGTCGTGGAACGACCCCCTCCTCCCCCCTCCCAGCAGAGCAAACGAACCCACTCGCTCCTCCCACGGGTGAAACGACACCCATTCCTCCACCACTACCCCACTTTTGTGGGACATTCTCCCCTCCTTCTCCTCCTCCTCCTCCACCACCTCTTCATCTTCCACCCCCGCCTCCTCCTCCTCCTCCTCTTCCTCCTCCTCTTCTTCTTCTGCCTCCTCCTCCTCCTAGGCGTGTATCTGGGACTGCAGCTTAGTCTTGGCGCAGTCTGGACACAGCACGTCTAAACTACCACCTCCTCATCCTCCTCCTCCTCCTCCTCCTCCTCTTCTTCTGCCTCCTCCTCCTCCTAGGCGTGTATCTGGGACTGCAGCTTAGTCTTGGCGCAGTCTGGACACAGCACGTCCAGCCCGTCGGTGATGAAGCCCTTGCCGACAAGTGAAGTCTTGCAGGTGACGCACAGGAAGCACTCGTTGTGCCAGTGACGCTCCTCGAACGAGATGAACTTGGTGCCGCCCATGCCTGCCGATGGAGAGAGAGAGATATACAGATGTAGAGATATAGAGATGTAGAGATGTTACTAAGAGATGTAGAGATGTTACTAAGAGATGTAGAGATGTAGAGATGTTACTAAGAGATGTAGAGATGTTACTAAGAGATGTAGAGATGTTACTAAGAGATGTAGAGGTGTAGAGATGTTACTAAGATATATCGAGATATAGAGATGTAGAGATGTAGACATGTAGAGATGTAGAGATGTAGAGATGGAGAGATGGAGAGATGTAGACATGTAGAGATGTAGAGATGTAGAGATGTAGAGATGTAGAGATGTAGAGATGTAGAGATGGTAGAGATGTAGAGATGTAGAGATGGAGAGATGTAGAGATGGAGAGATGTAGAGATGTAGAGATGTAGAGATGTAGAGATGTAGAGATGTAGAGATGTAGAGATGTAGAGATGGAGCAATGGAGAGATGTAGAGATGTAGAGATGGAG
>NW_014580698.1:8537-9550 GCF_000485595.1 Priapulus caudatus
TAGAGATGTAGAGATGGAGAGATGTAGAGATGTAGAGATGTAGAGATGTAGAGATGTAGAGATGTAGAGATGTAGAGATGTAGAGATGTAGAGATGTAGAGATGTAGAGATGTAGAGATGTAGAGATGTAGAGATGTAGAGATGTAGAGATGTAGAGATGTAGAGATGTAGAGATGTAGAGATGTGGAGGCATAAAGATATATAAATATAAAGACAGAGTGCTAGGTAGATAGATACCGATCATCAGCTCTATATGATAACCCCACCCTCCCTCGCCCCTCCCAACCCCACCCTCCCTCGCCCCTCCCAACCCCACCCTCCATAACCGCTCCCCCCAGCGACCCCTGGCAGCGCGCTCATTGACAAACGGCTTTGAGTATCCCAACCCACCCTCCTCGCCCATCCCAGCCCACCCTCCCTCGCCCATCCCAACCCCACACGCCCCCAGCGCACCCTGGCGGCGCACGCTCACCTATGATCGGCTTCGAGCAAGCGTCGCAGCGTTTCGCGACCCCGCCGCTCCCCCCCAGCGCCCCCTGGCGGCGCGCGCTCACCTATGATCGGCTTCGAGCAGGCGTCGCAGCGTTTCGCGACCCCGCCGCTCCCCCCAAGCGCCCCCTGGCGGCGCGCGCTCACCTATGATCGGCTTCGAGCAGGCGTCGCAGCGTTTCGCAAACAGGTCGGTGAAGCAGGTCGCGCAGTACGGCCGGTCGTCGCGAGACGTGAAGCGCTGGCCGGCGAGCAGCGCGTTGCAGTTCGTGCACATGAAGCACTCGCGGTGCCACGGCTCGCTCTTGTACGTCACGCCGCCGCTCGTGATGATCTGCGAACAACGCGTGAATGAACGAACGAACAACGGGCGAACAACGCGCGACGTGAAGCGCTGGCCGGCGAGCAGCGCGTTGCAGTTCGTGCACATGAAGCACTCGCGGTGCCACGGCTCGCTCTTGTACGTCACGCCGCCGCTCGTGATGATCTGCGAACAACGCGTAAACAACGAGTGAACAACGCCC
>NW_014580698.1:10406-15070 GCF_000485595.1 Priapulus caudatus
GATCTGCGAACAACGCGTGAATGAACGAACGAACAACGGGTGAACAACGCGCGACGTGAAGCGCTGGCCCGCGAGCAGCGCGTTGCAGTTCGATGCAACGAAAAATGAACAATGGGTGATGAACAATGGAAAAAAAACAAGTGAGCAACGCGCGACGTGAAGCGCTGGCCCACGAGCAGTGCGTTGCAGTTCGTGATGATCTGCGAACGATGAATGAACAATGGGTGATGAACAATGGAAAAACAACGAGTGAACAACGGGTGATAAAAAACTGGGTGGACAGTTCACGAACAATGCATGAATGACAAAAACGAATGATGAACGACAGTTAAACAACACACGAACAATGGGTGAACAATGGATAATTAACAATCGGTACTGAGCAACCATGCAGTGGATAGACAACATCGAATAAAAACAATATCATATCAGGAGCGGATAATAGAGATCATATTTATATTCATATCATCGTGTATTGTATCATATCGTCATATTCCTAGTCATATTCATCAGCAAAAACAATAATACAATAACACGAAACGACAAAAACAACAAATCTAAGATCAACATAATTAATTAAATAAATAATTCCTAGTTAATTCAAGGCATCAACATTGTTATCATACCAACATACTCGAAGTTAATCGCAACAAATCAATCAATCCAGCGCAACCAAAGAAATAATATACTAGTTAGACTCTCTCTATACACAGGCTCTACGTCTTTTTATAATCTCAACCAAACCCCTCAAACGAACCAACGAGAATCGCTGCCTGCGATTATTCGTAAACATTCGCGCCGATAGATGGCGCCGCGCGCCGCTCACCTTCGTGCACTTGACGCAGCGCGTGGCGAACTTCTCTTCGTAGCAGGTGGCGCAGTAGATCTCGTTATCCTTCGGTATGAAGCTGCGACAGTGCCTATCGCTGCTTGCATGGACGCAGGGCAGAAGCAGTGTTCGTGCCACTGATGGCCCTTGTACTCCATCTTCCTCGTACCTAACACAACACAGCACAGCGATAACACATGGATAGTGTATATGTATATATATAAATAACTAATTACTAAATAAGATAAAATACATATAATATATATACATAATATATAAATAATATAAACATAATCATATATGTTGTGTATATATATTATGTATATAAACAATTAAATAATATGATATGAATATAAATATGTCATACAGTAAAACCGTCCCATAAAAGAAAAAAAACGTGGATTTTAAAGACCTCCAGGCTGAAATTGGAGCCAATAAAGCACCTATTATATAAGAAGCGCTCTGTCAGGCCTGCAAAATTAAACTAGGTTCTTTAATAAAAAAAATACCGGAACAATTAGAGCACAACTGGGGCAATCAAGTTATGTGTGCTAAACCATTGAACCAACAACATGTGGTTCGCAGATAATTTCATACTCCTCGACAGGAGGTATTGGATTTTCCAAGGGTATTTTGCTCATTTTGCCAGTAAATTGCTTGGGGGGCTTGATTTGAAAATACAGAGGATATGCGACCCATAGAATATTTTCTGAAACTATAACAATATTGTATGTACGAGTCGATAATGTGCAACATATCCCCCACCCCCAATTAAGAACTCTTTAAGAACCTCTTCAGCTGATTTCTCACTATGTACTCATATTATAAGAAGCCACTTTCAGCTGAAACCGAGAAAAGCAGCGGGTTCTTTTATGCGGGTTGTTTACTGATATATATATAATATATATATATTTATATATATATATATAATATTTTAATATGAATAGATTAGAAGTAAAACACACGAACACCCATGTAATATTATGGCAAAAATAAAGGAAAATCAGAATGGGTGTTAAATTTTTCAATTAATTAACCGATCACAGAGATGTGACCGAGTTGTCATTTTATAGGCCGCGATGGAGAAAGGCGCTTGCCGAAAGGCTTGAATTACAAATTTAACGACCTATTATATTTTTCTACATTTATATATTATTATATATATATATAATATAATATATATTATATATATATAATATTATAAATATATAATATTATATAAGTATGTATATATATATATATATATATATCTAACTGGCTGTGTGGGCGCGAGACATAGGCGGGACGTGAGAGCCGAGCGAGAGAAAGACGAAGGAAAAGAGATAGCGGGGAGAGAGAAAGAGGCAAAGAAGGGCAAGAGCGAGAGAGCGCGAGAGAGGAGAGAGAGAGTAGAGAGGCGGCGCGGAGCAAAAGAGGGAGAGAGAGAGAGAGTACGGCGCGCGGGCGCGAGAGAGAGAGATAGAGCAGAGAGAGAGAGAGAGAGTTACGCGCGCGCGCGGCACGGCGCCGCCGAGGAAAAGAAGGAGAGAGAGAGAGATGAGAGAGAGAGAGAGGAGAGAGAAGAGAGAGTAGCGCTGCGCGCGGGAGAGAGAGAGAGAGAGTACGCCGCGCGGCGCGAGAATAGAGAGAGAGAGAAAGAGAGAGAGAGAGAGAGGAGAGAGAGATTTACGCGCGCGCGCTGAGAGAGAGAGAGAGAAAGAGAGAGAGAGAGAGAGAAAGAAAGATAGCGACGAAAGAGAGCGGCGGCGAGATGAGAAAGAGGAGGATGAGAGAGAGAGAGAGAGAAGAGAGAGTAGAGAGAGAGAGAGAGGAAGGCGAGCGCGAGAGGCAGGAGAGCGTGTGTATAGAGTGGCGATGAGGGGAGGTTAGGGTTGTGGTTATTGTTTTCTCAGCTAGCACAATACACGGCTGTGACAACATGCGCCCTGTGTTGATGTTCGAGAAACCAACGCACGGTAGCATGGCTGTAGAGAGAGGAGGGAGAGAGAGGGAGAGAGGGAGAGAGAGAGAAGGGGAGGGGAAGAGAAAAGGAGTGAGAGAGGAGGGGCGAGAAAGAGGGAGAGAGGGAGTGGGAGAGAGAGAGAGGGGAGAGAGGGGAGGGGAGAGGCAGAGAGAGGGAGAGGAGGGGGAGGAGAGAGGGGGAGGAAGAGGAGAGAGGGGAGAGGGGAAGAAAGAGGGTAAAGGAGAGAGGGGAGAGGAGGACAGAGGGGAAGGAGAGAGGGGGAGGAAGGAAGAGTCAGCGAAGGAGAGGGGGGAAGGAGAGGGAGGGAGGAAAGAAGGGGAAGAGGGAGAGAGTAAGGAGAGAGAGCGGGAGGGAAGATTGGAGGGAGACGAGCAGAGAGCGAGATAGGGGAGGGAGGGAGGGGAGAAAAAAGGGAGGCGAGGAGGGAGGGGGAGGGACAGGGAGAGTGGGAAGGAGGAGGGAGAGAAGAAGGGGTAGGCAAGAGAAGAAGGAGTAAAAGGAAAGAGAGGGAAGGGGAGGGAGGAGGGGAGAGAGAGAGGGGAGGAGAGAGAGAAAGAGAAGGAGAGAGAGAGGAGAGAGAGAGAGAGGGAGAGAGAGCGGGAGGCTGAAGGGGAGGAGGGGCGAGAGAGAGAGAGAGAGAGAGAGAGAGAGAGAGAGAGAGGAGAGAGAGAGAGAGAGAGAGAGAGAGAGAGAGAGAGAGAGATGAGAGAGAGAGATAAGGAGGATGAAGGGGGAGCAGTGAGAGAGGGGCAGGAGGAATGAAGGGAAGTGAGGAGGGAATGGAGAAGAGAGAGAGAGAGAGAGAGCAGGAGAATCATGAAGGGGGGTAGGAGGGAGAGAAGGGGGAGGCTGAGGAAAGGTGACAGCCGTGATAGCTACACTGGCGAGATGTTGTCAGGTTAAGATAACTTCCCTCTAATCGGGTGTCGCACTGTTTTCCCCAGGGCGCGCAGTGTCTTGATGAGGGACAGAGAAAGGAGAGGGTGGGAGAGAGTGTGTATGGTGGAGGAGTGAGAAGAGAGTGATGTATTGTGAGGAGTGCGAGCAGAGAAGAGTGATCGGTGTGAGGAAGTGAAGGAGAGAGAGACGAGTGTGTGTATCGTGTAAAAGAGAGAGCAGTAGATAGTTTATGTGTGGGAGAGAGAGAGAGTGTATTGTGAGGAAGAGGAGAGAGAGAAGGAGGCGACTAGAGAGAGGATGAGAAAGAGGGGAGAGAGACGGAAAGAGAGAGAGAGAGAGAGAGAGAGAGAGATACCCAGAGAGGAGGAGAAGAGAAAGAGAGAGAGAGAAAAGTGATGAGAGAGAGATGAGAGAGCGAGACGAGAGAGAAAGTGAGAGGGAGAGAGAGAGAGAAAGAAAGAGAGAGAGGAAAAAGAGAGAGAGAGAGAGAGAGAGAGAGCAGAGAGAGAGAGAGAGAGAGAGACGAGAGATATGACGAGCGACGAGTGTGGTTTGTGTGTGAGCGAGAGAAAGAGAGCGAAAGAGACGCGAGAGAGAGAGGAGAGGAGAGAGATGAGAGGCGGAGAGAAAGAGCAGAGGAGAGCAAGAGAAGAGAGAGAGAGAGAGGAAGAGAGAGAGAGTAGAGACGCGAGAGTGTCGTGTGTGAGGCTAAGAGAAAGAAGAGCGAGCGAGAGGAGATGAGAGAGCGGGCGGAGGGAAGAGAGCAGAGAGAGAGAGAGAGAGAGAAGCGAGAGAGAGCAGAGAGGGCAGAGCGAGAGAGAGACGACAGCAGAGAGAGAGGAGAGAGGAGAGAAAGAGCAGAGAGAGAGAGATGCACGCAGAGAGGAGAGACGAGAGAGTAGAGAGAGACGAAGAGAGAGAGTAGAGAGAGGAGAGGAGAGGAGGGGAGAAGAGACTAACGAGGAGACAGAG
>NW_014580699.1:4576-5991 GCF_000485595.1 Priapulus caudatus
TACGGTGCGTGTGCGTAGGGCGTGCGTGTGTGTATGTATGCGTCCGTGTGTGTATTGGGCGGGAAGACTTATCAAATCGGTATATTAGTGGAGAAACGGTTATTTTCGGTTATTTCGATCACCGATCATTAAAATGTGGCACGGCTATATTCGAGACGGGGGATTGAACCAATTGAATTATCTAGGAACCGGAGAAATACCGGGCAAATAAATTCGTACATGATTCGGGATTAGAAGTCAACCGGGACGCCGGGGCGAAGCCCTAAATTGGAAATAATTGGTGGATCGGGAACTGCTAATATTTCCGTCATATTTCCCGGGAAACTGAGAATTCACCCCCTCCCCTCCTCCGTCCCACTTTTTTTCCCGCCAGACGACGGTTCCACATTATACGACCCCCCCCTCCCCCACCCGTCTGTCAGATCTCGTCAGTGGTCGAGCACGTTCGATACACAATATGCGCAAATATGTTTCAACGTTGAATAATTTACTGGGGCGTCAATATCAGACGGGCGGTTCAATATGCACGCGTGCCATTCTCGTATCTCCCCGCCCGGTGAGCTGGAGCAGGAAATAGCGAACGCAATTTCAACGCCGCGGTAAGTTTACTGCTTTGGTAAAGCGACCCACATTCGCGCGCGTGTACGTTGATGCGTAGAATAAATGAGATAGAGGGAATAACCCCGCATGTAGCCTGTAAAGCGTGTAGCGGTGTATTGCCACTGTGATTGTTACTAGAGAGATTGTTACTTGTGATTGTTACTAGAGAGATTGTTACTTGTAATTGTTACTAGAGAGATTGTTACTTGTGATTGTTACTAGAGAGATTGATACTAGAGAGATTGTTACTTGTGATTGTTACTAGAGAGATTGTTACTTATGATTGTTACTAGAAAGATTGTTATTTGTGATTGTTACTAGAGAGATTGTTACTTGTGATTGTTACTAGAGAGATTGTTACTTGTGATTGTTACTAGAAGCAACAATCTCTCTAGTAACAATCACAAGTAACAATCTCAGAGAGAGATATTGTGATGGCGTTCTACATACACGATGCCAACGACCAATAGAAATATATAGAGACTAAGTCTAAACTAGTATATTATTTATATGCAACGACCATAGACGCGTTAATGGCGCCACTTTCGTCGCCACATTTCATTTGTGAACGTCATTTACCTGACGTCGCTCAGGAAAGGAATAATGAAGGAATCAGGGAGGGAAGGAGGTACAATATGTTGCGAACGAGACGCGAGATTACTTCCCTTAATCATTCATCTGTCTGCGGATCGGATGACCCGTTCATCGTACCTGTTAACCTCGTGTAGCTTATTGCTAGGTTCATCCGTACTGGTGAGTTATAGAGAGAGAGAGAGAGAGAGAGAGAGAGAGAGAGAGAGAGAGAGAGAGAGAGA
>NW_014580699.1:8760-9845 GCF_000485595.1 Priapulus caudatus
ACACACACAAATATATATATATTTATATATATATTATATATATATATATATGCCATTTCGTGCAAGTGTGACTGAGATATACAGCGATTTTGGTTAATAGACGCCGACTGTGCGTAATCTAACGTTATTGATCAGCTCTATCAAACCATCACCGCCGCCGCTGCCGCTGCCGCCGCCACCGCTGCCGCTACGGCTGTGTGCACGTTGTTAAGCTGTAGCGTCTTTCAGCGAAGCATTTCTTAAACTTCGCAGCAATCACAACCGCCGTTTCTTCCGCGAGCCAATTACCTTCTAGTCAGCACTACGGGATGAATGTAACACCCCCCCCCCACCACTGCATAATGAAGACTTAGCCATTAGCAAGTTTGTATAATTAGTAGGTAAATTAGTAGATTAGCTTCATCACGGAATACGGCTGAAGGTCTGAAGACTCTCGATGCGATCGATGCGCCGTCTATAACGTGGCGAGATTGCCGCCAGCAAGTCGTCAGGCAAGCGTTCACGCGTCCCATCTTTAACGCGTGAATACACCTCACGCGTTCCATCATTAACGCGTGAATACACCTCACGCGTTCCATCTTTAACGCGTGAATAAACCTCACGCGTTCCATCATTAACGCGTGAATACACCTCACGCGTTCCATCATTAACGCGTGAATACACCTCACGCGTTCCATCATTAACGCGTGAATACACCTCACGCGTTCCATCATTAACGCGTGAATACACCTCACGCGTTCCATCTTTAACGCGTGAATACACCTCACGCGTTCCATCTTCAACGCGTGAATACACGCTCACGCGTTCTATCTTTAACGCGTGAATACACGCTCACGCGTTCCATCTTTAACGCGTGATTTCACGTCCACGCGACGCTGTCATCTTATCGTTGTTCTTGCCTGATATCTTCGTCGTGTTTGCGGCTCAAGAGATCCTCAGCTACAACGCCTTGCAATAATCCCGCCACCAGGGCGACCGTGCACAACAGGCAATTGTAAACGCCATGTATGTTCGTCAGTGATAAATGTTAAGTCGTATGTTCGTCAGTGATAAATGTTAAGTCGTATGTTCGTCAGTGATAAATG
>NW_014580699.1:14427-15066 GCF_000485595.1 Priapulus caudatus
CATCGTCGTCTGCAGCGGTGGCGGTGGATTCAAGAACCACCCCCAGCAGTGTCTACCCCACCCCTCTGATCAATTCTCAATGTCGTAGTCACTGTGGGCGTGGCAGTATGTGTCACCACAGCATGGCTGTATCTGTCACCACAGCATGACTGTATCTGTCACCACAGCCTGGCTGTATCTGTCACAGCATTGCAATAGCTGTCACCACAGCATTGCCGTAGAAATCACAGCATTGCTGCATGTGTCACCATAGCATTGCCGTAGAAATCAAACCATTGTTGTATGTGTCATCACAGCATTGCTATTCATTCGTACGCAGACTAGACTATACGATGACACGCGTTATTGCGCAACATTAAGATTTGTCGATGAGTCACGTGATGTAGATAAACCAATGTAGAGCGCGCGTACAGGCATCATGGCTTCAGCTTAGGGAACCAGCTGATCTCTGAATGATCAGTCGGTAGTAACATAGTACGATAATGCATATAGAATTAATAGTGTTAGTAGTATTAACATAGTATGATAATGCATATAGCATTAGTAGTATTAGTAGTAGTAACATAGTACGATAATGCATATATAATTAGTAGTATTGGTAGTATTAACATAGTATGATAATGCATATAGCATTAGTAG
>NW_014580699.1:15361-16574 GCF_000485595.1 Priapulus caudatus
AGAGAGAGAGAGAGAGAGAGAGAGAGAGAGAGAGAGAGAGAGAGAGAGAGAGAGAGAGAGAGAGAGAGAGAGAGAGAGAGAGAGAGATAATCATGTTTCAACCGAATTCAGCGGCATTACGTTCAAATTACGTCATGGTTACAATGTCGATTGTTTGCCGCTCGTGTAGCAGTCACTGTACTTAATGCAGCGTACTGCGGTGATACAGGAATAAGATTTGCTGCTGATACAGGATTCATGCGCTGAAGCCTTTAATTCCCCGTTATTCCCGCTAGCTCACTGCTAATTATAAAGCTTCGCTCTCCGAGTAAAGTTCCTTTCATTAGTATTATTATACAAACGGGAAGGTCTACAGTTTATTAGTTATTATTTATCTCGGTTCGGCTGGAATCTAGTAGATATCGTCATCATCGTCGTTGTCGTCGTCATCGTCGCTGTCGTCGTTGTCGTCGCTGTCGTCGTCATCGTCGCTGTCGTCGTCATCGTCGCTGTCGTCGTCATCGTCGCTGTCGTCGTCATCGTCGTTGTCGTCGTCATCGTCGCTGTCGTCGTTGTCGTCGCTGTCGTCGTCATCGTCGTTGTCGTCGTCATCGTCGCTGTCGTCGTTGTCGTCGCTGTCGTCGTTGTCGTCGCTGTCGTCGCTGTCGTCATCTTTGCTGTCACCTTTATCGTCGTCGTCGTCGGCGTCGTCATCATCATCGTTATAGTCGTCGTCGGCGTTGTCCGAGGCGACGGCGTTTCTTCGTCGTCGTCATCATCATCGTCGTCTGCAGCGGTGGCGGTGGATTCAAGAACCACCCCCAGCAGTGTCTACCCCCCCCCCCCCTCTGATCAATTTTCAATGTCGTAGTCACTGTGGGCGTGGCAGTATGTGTCACCACAGCATGGCTGTATCTGTCACAACAGCATGGCTGTATCTGTCACAGCATTGCTGCATGTGTCACCACAGCATTGCCGTAGAAATCACACCATTGTTGTATGTGTCACCACAGCATTGCTATTCATTCGTACGCAGACGAGACTATACGATGACATGCGTTATTGCGCAACATTAAGATTTGTCGATGAGTCACGTGATGTAGATAAACCAATGTAGAGCGCGCGTACATGCATCTAGGCTTCAGCTTACTAGGGAACCAGCTGATCTCTGAATGATCAGTCGGTAGTAACATAGTACGATAATGCATATATAATTAGTAGTATTAGTAGTAGT
>NW_014580700.1:0-897 GCF_000485595.1 Priapulus caudatus
ACAACTTTCGCGTCGTAACGTTGCCACAACTTTCGCGTCGTAACGTTGCCACAACTTTCGGGTCGTAACTTTGCGACAACTTTCGGGTCGTAACGTTGCGACAACTTTTGCGTTGTAACGTTGCCACAACTTTCGGGTTGTAACTTTGCGACAACTTTCGGGTCGTAACGTTGCGACAACTTTTGCGTTGTAACGTTGCGACAACTTTCGGGTCGTAACATTGCGACAACTTTCGCGTCGTAACGTTGCGACAACTTTCGCGTCGTAACGTTGCCACAACTTTCGGGTCGTAACTTTGCGACAACTTTCGGGTCGTAACGTTGCGACAACTTGTGCGTTGTAACGTTGCAACAACTTTCACGTCGTAACGTTGCGACAACTTTCGCATCGNAACTTTCGCGTTTTAACGTTGCAAAAAGTTTCGCGTCGTAACGTTGCAACAACTTTCACGTCGTAACGTTGCGACAACTTTTGCGTCGTAACGTTGCAACAACTTTCGCGTCGTAAAGTTGCGACAACTTTCACGTCGTAGCGTTGCGACAACTTTCAGGTCGTAACGTTGCAACAACTTTTGCATCATAACGTTGCAACAACTTTTGGGTCGTAACGTTGCAACAACTTTCGCGTTGTACTGTTGCGACAACTTTTGCATCGTAACGTTGCAACAACTTTTAGGTCATAACGTTGCAACAACTTTTGCGTCGTAACATTCCGACAACTTTTGGGTAGTAATGTTGCAACAACTTTCGGGTTGTAACGTTGCAACAACTTTCGGGTCGTAACATTGCAACAACTTTTGGGTAGTAATGTTGCAACAACTTTCGGGTTGTAACGTTGCAACAACTTTCGCGTCGTATTGTTGCAACAACCTTCGGGTCGTAACGTTGCAACAACTTT
>NW_014580700.1:2532-3268 GCF_000485595.1 Priapulus caudatus
AACGTTGCGACAACTTTCGCGTCGTAACGTTGCGACAACTTTTGCGTCGTAACGTTGCGACAACTTTCGCGTTGTAATGTTGCGACAACTTTCACGTCGTAGCGTTGCGACAACTTTTTGGGTCGTAACGTTGCGACAACTTTTGCATCATAACGTTGCAACAACTTTTGGGTCATAACGTTGCAACAACTTTTGGGTCGTAACGTTGCAACAACTTTCGCGTTGTACTGTTGCGACGACTTTCGCTTTGTAACGTTGAAACAACTTTTGCGTCGTAACTTTGCAACAACTTTCGCGTCGTAACGTTGCAACAACTTTCGCGTCGTAACGTTGCAACAACTTTTGCGTCGTAACTTTTCAACAACTTTCGCATCGTAACGTTGCGACAACTTTTGCGTCGTAACGTTGCGACAACTTTCGCGTCGTAACGTTGCGACAACTTTCGGGTCGTAACGTTGCGACAACTTTTGCGTTGTAACGTTGCCACAACTTTCGGGTCGTAACTTTGCGACAACTTTCGGGTCGTAACGTTGCAACAACTTTTGCGTTGTAACGTTGCAACAACTTTCACGTCGTAACGTTGCGACAACTTTCGCATCGTAATGTTGCGATAACTTTCGTGTCGTAACGTTGCGACAACTTTCGGGTCGTAACGTTGCGACATCTTTTTTGTCGTAACGTTGCGACAACTTTCGGGTCGTAACATTGCGACAACGTTCGCATCGTAACGTTGCGA
>NW_014580700.1:4783-5180 GCF_000485595.1 Priapulus caudatus
ACAACTTTCACGTCGTAACGTTGCGACAACTTTCGTGTCGGAACGTTGCGACAACTTTTGCATCATAACGTTGCAAACACTTTTGGGTCATAACGTTGTAACAACTTTTGGGTCGTAACGTTGCAACAACTTTTGCGCTGTACCTTTGCGACAACTTTTGCATCGTAATGTTGAAACAACTTTTGGGTCGTAACGTTGCGACAACTTTTGGGTCGTAACATTGCAACAACTTTCGGGTCATAACGTTGCAAAAACTTTTGCGTCTTAACGTTGCAACAACTTTCGCGTCGTAACGTTGCGACAACTTTCGGGTTGTAACGTTGCAACAACTATCGGGTTGTAACATTGCAAGAACTTTCGCGTCGTAACATTGCAACAACCTTCGGGTCGTAACGTT
>NW_014580700.1:9582-10103 GCF_000485595.1 Priapulus caudatus
GCAACAACTTTTGCGTCGTAACTTTTCAACAACTTTTGCATCGTAATGTTGCGACAACTTTTGCGTCGTAATCTTGCAACAACTTTTGCGTCATAACGTTGCAACAACTTTCGCGTCGTAACGTTGCGACAACTTTCGCACTCTACTGTTGCGACAACTTTCGCATCGTAACGTTGCAACAACTTTCGGGTCGTAACGTTGCGACAACTTTCGCGTTGTAACATTGTGACAACTTTCGCGTTGTAACGTTGAAACAACTTTTGCGTCGTAACTTTGCAACAACTTTTGCGTCGTAACGTTGCAACAACTTTCGCGTCGTAACGTTGCAACAACTTTTGCGTCGTAACTTTTCAACAACTTTTGCATCGTAATGTTGCGACAACTTTTGCGTCGTAATCTTGCAACAACTTTTGCGTCATAACGTTGCAACAACTTTCGCGTCGTAACGTTGCGACAACTTTCGCACTCTACTGTTGCGACAACTTTCGCATCGTAACGTTGCAACAACTTTTAGGTCGTAA
>NW_014580700.1:14670-15066 GCF_000485595.1 Priapulus caudatus
TCGTAACATTGCAACAACTTTTGGGTAGTAATGTTGCAACAACTTTCGGGTTGTAACGTTGCAACAACTTTCGCGTCGTATTGTTGCAACAACTTTCACGTCGTAACGTTGCGACAACTTTCAGGTCGTAACGTTGCAACAACTTTTGCGTCGTAACGTTGCAACAACTTTCGCGTCGTATTGTTGCAACAACTTTCACGTCGTAACGTTGCGACAACTTTCAGGTCGTAACGTTGCAACAACTTTTGCGTCGTAACCTTGCAACAACTTTTGCGTCATAACGGTGCAACAACTTTCGCGTCGTAACGTTGCGACAACTTTTGCGTCGTAACCTTGCAACAACTTTTGCGTCGTAACGTTGCGACAACTTTTGCGTCGTAACGTTGCGACAACTTT
>NW_014580701.1:0-15061 GCF_000485595.1 Priapulus caudatus
TAAGTGGGCCTGGCTATATCGAAGATTTTCTCATCTCACGGTCCTTTTCGGACATGGAATTCACTGATGGCTCGATTCGACGCACCCGTTATCTCTGTTTGCTACACTGGTGAACTGTTGGTTATTAGCGGCCTACGCGCGTGAGAGGAATTTCTCGGAATAAGGCTAAGGGGACCCGCAAATTCTGAGATCAGCGTGTTGCTTAGCCCGCGCCAGACATCTGTGGCTATTTCCCAGCATTGAAGATGTTCCTTGAGCAAATAGTGCAGTTTTGTTGGTCCGACAGCTCACGGATGATGATAAGAGTGTGTCGACACACGAAGTACGGCCCTCGTGTCGTCTCGCCGGCATCGCGCCTCATCTGGGGAGTAGCATCTCACTAGCGGAGCAATCGTGGTTACAGATCATGTTTGCGGATAGCCGCGCTCTACGCATGAGACGACATCGCTGATTAATTATGTGGATGTCCGAGTGCACTGATTCCCAAGTAATGTTGAACTACCGGCTTCAGCCGCTCGATAGGCTAGTTGGCCATCTTCGACAGGCTGTACCCCGCCAATCTTGTATGCTACGATCAGCGGCACTGTCAAGCCCGCAAGATATTCTGCGAATCTGCTCATTGTCTTGCGGTAAGTCAGTGAGCAGTATCACACTTTGCTGAAGCAAGTCGCCAGGACCACGCTTAACCTATCGGCTGGGGTCGATTCATTTAACGACCGAAGCCATTCTGGATCAGCCCTTTTTGGCGAGCATGCTTACACAAAAGCCAATGTTGCTGAACGGGAACCGGTGGTGTCGAGTGTTGTTGAGGGAGCAAGCCGTGCTTGAGTAAGCGATATACTGGATATTCGCCAGCCTGGTCAACGTAAAATTATTTACTGTGGGCCTACTGCGGCATAGCTCAAACGCAGAATACGAGATGACTGGTCGAGTATGCTTCTTGTCGATGCGGCGCACAACTCAGCATTGAGTCGAAACCTTCCGATGGTTAGTGAAATTGAAGATCGCTAGTCCCCGTTCGGAGATCTTACCAAGACACGAGTGATAATTCATCCGTTGACTTAGGTGTGATGTGCTTGGCACTACTTGAAAACAAGGCGGTGAAGGCGCCTGTTAGACGCACTACACACGTCGCCGCTATCAACAAATAACTATATGCGCTATTGTGGCCGATTCATGCCCAACCGTCGGTGTTTGTTTCGGTTGTGACATTGTCGACATCCGATACGAAACCAGGATACGCGGATTGACTGAGGCTTTAGCTTTGTCATCGCCCCCGTTCGAACGCGTCGGCGATTTTTGCCTGCTGATATCGATATAGTTTTCTATCGCACAATGCATCGTTGGTAACGCTGATGAAAAATAACCGGCGGAATTTGATCGGCTCCCTAGAGGTTGCGTGCTCATGCTGTAGTATGCCTGGCTTGTGGGCGATCTGCTATGTTGAATATAGCGGCCTATAATGCGCCGGCGCAGATGCTGTCGTGGGTAGAATGCCAAGATCGCCTCTCGGCCATTGTACTGGCTGTGGGGATAGCCGACAGCCGGTCGATTTTATGTGCTCGCTTTAAAGAAGAACTCGGAGCGCGTGCACGAAGGTGACGCGGCTTCGACAACACAGAGTGTCGATTTGACTCGGACGGCCCGCCCCATTTAAAGCGTCAGGCAAAATCGCCGATCGCGAGGAATGAAAGCGTTTAGAAAGCCGTACGATCCGTAGCGGCGTCATTTCCTTGATTATCCGATACCTAATAATTGAGCGAGTTATACACGCCCTTTGGTCCCCCGGACCGAATCCGAATTAATCGAGCGTGCTAAATATATTTTCGCTGTGTTCGGTACGGCTGTTTCTGGCGATAGCGAGGCTCGGTACTGCACCGACCCCGATAATCGCAATTTGCGGGATCAATGCTCGAACCATCAACAGTTGAAACTTAGAGGCAGGGTTGACCGTTTGAATAACGATCCCCCGTTTCATTGAGACATGGCGAACGGTGATGCCGCTATTACGATGGTAGGATATCGCGCTCAACTGAGAATACCTATAGGTGAACGAATCATCCGACGGTGGTTACTGGAGGGGATTTGCTATCATCATATCGCCGATATTACGTTGCAGCTGTTCTGCAACTTTTGCTTGTGGTGTATGGGAAGCGTTATATTTCGATGTTTTACTGCAAAAAAAATTTAAAAATCCGGGATTAAAAATTTCACCGACTACCTTGCTGCCGATACCCAGGCCATCGAGCCGTGTGTTTGGGTTGGCGCACATGCTTGGAATTAACTTATTCCCAAGGATGAGAACTGGAATGATGTTAGTTTTACCGGCCAACTAATAAGTATAGATACAAGCATATCGACGCTTTATTCCGATATATTGACTGGGTCTATTGAGCGGACTGCATAGATTTTGATGCAGTCGTGCTCTGGTCCAGGCGGTAACATACTGCCTTCATTGATAGCTCGTAAGCTTGGCAGTAGGATCCGTAAAAACATGTCGGGCGTCCGGGACTTGGGCGCGTTGAGCGTCAAATTCTGTTGCGCTAGCATCTCCGAGGGCATGACTTCCGATTATATTCGTGCAGACCTAAATCGAATCGTTCACGTCTTTACCTTGCTGATCGCCTTCGTGGCACGTGATGCAAAGTACGTCCAATCGAGGCAGGCTAAGAGGATAAAGTTATGGATGTCGTGGAAAACGCCATTTGCTGCACAAGTGTGGTTGATCTGACGCAGTGTTGAATGAAATGACTGAGGAGGGGTTTGCTGTCACGCGCTTGAGGCTTCTTTCGTTTGCCTGAGTCTTATATGCGTGAGCATATCCTGCGGTTTGGGAAATGGACAGCGTCGATATGGATGATGACCACCGGCTTTAGCGCCAGATTGTTACTCGTGGTGGCTTGATGGCGATGTGCTAAACATTACACGTATCCTCAACAGCCAACAAGTCAATGACTAATCGCGCAAACCGGCTGCTCAGTTTTCGATAGCAAGTCAAGTTTCGGTCATCTTAACTGAAATAATACTATCACCTTTGTTCTAGTTCCAACAATGGCGCTCCAGTAACGGCTTCTTGAGCTTTTCGTGCCTAAACGGCCATAGGTGTGCACCCATTTTTTACATCGTAGCCCTCTTTTAGCCAACCAGGCGCGGGCCTGCCAATCGCTTTCGATATGGACTTTTTTGGTATCGCGCAACTGCTTTGCAGCTCACAATATTTATCACAGTTTCAATACCTGTGCTCAAGCGCTCAACTGATAATACCATCCAGCACGGTTTAAGGAATTCAGGCGTAAACAGTTTTTAAGACCTGTCTCCATTACATCGGGTACTGTGCTCCTGATGAGAAAGCAATAGAACGACGCGGTCTCTGGCTCAGCACGCATTGGTGTCTTCAGACACTGACGGAAGTCGCCTTGCGGCCTTGTTTTGTCGGTCAGCGTACCACTATCTAACGCAATAGTAGATTAAGACTTCAGGATGCGCCTTCTCAATTCATCTTAGGAGAAGACACATGCGGCTGCTTGATCGGCTTCTGTTAGTAACCACCTGATCAAAGGCATAGCCCTGGCGGCGGGCGCATCAACGAGACCTGTATGACGCTCCTATATTAGCACTTCAAAACGCGCGCTCAACGCGCTTACTTTGGCTAACTGCTTGGTTGACTCTGTTTTACGAGGCCCGTAGGCGCAACGGAAGGAGCATCGTTTTTCTTCGTCTTCAGAGCGCACGAGATAGCATTGATCGCGCTGCTGATAGAATCCACGGCTTCTTCTGAGCATAATCCCCAGCTTGAAGTCACGATCAATGTTTTTTAACGAATGACGATCAGAAGCGACACGCTCTGGTGGAGGAATCCGGGCTATCTTGGGAAGCAATCTGCTCATTTCAGGCTCCAGTCATTTACTTTTTTTTCGGCTTGCTTGGTCATAGATGCTGATGGGCTCCGGCTTTCTCATGACATCAATGGCTTTATGCTGGTATTGAGCGATCAGTATAAACGATCCGCTAATACTATTGCTGCCTGCGCCGGCAGGATCGTGTCACGAATCTGTGGTGCTCTTGCAAATTTTTCCTTGAGCCCTTTAAGGATTTTGTAAGTATTTCCAAGCGCTAGGCTTCATACTCTACTTTTCTGGAACGAAGCGCAGCGCCCTAATCCTTCTCGAAATGACGGAACTCCTGGTAGTTGTTGAGCGATGCAGCGCCTTGCGGAACTCAGCAGTGCTTTAGAAGTTGAAGCATCCTCACACTGCGCCCGAACTCGCCGCCAATACTGGTGTGCCCTCAATCATGAACAAATGCGTGAGTTGATTTTTCAGGCTTGATAAAATAGCTTTAAAGCGTTTCTCAATCACCGGGTAATTTATACGGCGAACAGCGCACCGAAGATCAGGTCGAATACCCACACCATGAGGCAATGGATATGCCGGCCTGACTGCTGTCGATCGATCACTTAGCAAGGCTTCGGCATGCGCTGTTTTTACCTTACGCCGGATTCAACCGACGCAGCAGAGGGTTATTTTATACGCCGGAGCGATAAAATTTGCACCATCCCGATACTTCATGGTGCGTCCAATCAAAGGATAAACTTCCTTGTTTAGCTAATTCTTGAGATTAGTCGCAAAGCTATCAGCGAACTTTGTTTGTTTCATCGCCAACATCTCGCTTCACCCTGCTCGCTGCGTTATCATCTGATCTTTTCTGAATCAGAAACCAGAAATACGTGGCATGAAATTAACGATATAAATACGGCTGATGTCCTCGCTGCTTAGCAGGTAACGGCATGACTTTCCTGGCACGCTAAAATCGCGCGCCCAGCCGATTGGCGACCGAGTGACTTCCTTTGTCCAGAAGATGCTGCAACCGTGGAAAACAGCACGGCGCAGCACACGCTGAAAGCCAGCGTGTGGCTGAGTTTCAGTTTCTGGTGCTGGTATCTGGAATGATGGGGTTTGTGGATCACAAAGGCATTGCTCTTTGCGAGTTCATAAAGATCTGACCACAGGACGTCGCACACATTAGCGCAGCTGTCTTGTCGAGCAGCCCTAACAAATGCTCGACGGTCATATATTATATTCATGACGCTTATCGCGAGCTTCTTTAAAAGCCATATTCAAGGTGATTTCGAGGTCTTTGCTTAACATATTGCGTCTCTCTTATCTTTTATGAATGGCTAATCCGCTTGGTCCATACCACATAACAGAGGCTGTTCATTGTCACTCGAATACTGATTAACCTGAGTGACTTTAGTTTCTGCTATATCGCGCGTGAACACGCCACAAATCGCTTTACCCTGTGTGTGCACAGTCAGCATAATTTGCGTGGCTTTTTCCCTATTCAATTAAAAATGATTCCAGTATTTCGACCACAAACTCCATCGGCGTATAGTCATCGTTATACATCACGACTTTATACATGGATGGCGACTTGAGCTTAGGTTTGGCCTGCTCTACCGCCAAGTTACCGTCATCATGTTGGTGGTCTTGATTTAATGTTAGTTCAATCTGTTCAGTTTTACGCATAGCTATTCAACAAATACTGGCAGTGAGAAACATCCATACCGCATTATAAATAATTAGCCCCGTAATTGTGAGCCTAAATGCGCGAGACGGTTAATTTTGTTCTTAATTAATTTCAAACTCATTAAAAAGCCCGGCTTAAACCGCGCTTGCCCAACTAACCAAGCTTTCGGTTTGGGTGTTTACATAATTAGGCAATAATCGCTTCACCCAAAACTCAGGATGACGCAAGTGCATCCATTCCTTAACGTTCAAAATCATAGTTACTGTTTGCAAGAATAGCACATAAATGCCTTGATAACATCTAAATCCGCTGCTCTCCCAGCGCAGGTGCCGCAGCATCATTTCAGCAGACCGAATCAACGAACCCGGATCACTTTATCCAAACCCTCGTATTTAGGAGCGGTGCCGTGAGTTGCCTCAAAAGATTTGCCCACGCGATCACTATATGTTCGCACCTGGCGCGATACCTATACCGCCGCACTTGAGCAGCCAGTGCGTCAGAATAAAGTCACCGTTTAGATTCAAGGTCGCAATGACACTTAATCTTCTGGACGCATAGAAGCTGTTGTAACATCGCATCAGCAATCACTATCTCTTATATCACAATTTCTTACCGAATTATTAGGGTTTCTTGATCACCTATGCCAAGGACCGACCGTGCAGCGGCGTAGCGCCGAACTCATTACTGCCAGCTCATAGCCATTCTTTAAAGGCACCTCAGTAAACTCATGATGTTACCGGCTTTATGAAACCAGCGTCCACTTGGCAAATCTGATCGACCGGGCCTACTGATCGCACGACGTACCAGCGCTCAGTGCCTTGCTTGGAACGGGCTTAATACCATGCCGCAGTTTCAGGGAAACGGATTTCTTAACACCACCAAAATCGGTCTGTAGATTCTTGATTAGCTTTTGCTCAGCTTCTAGGCGAACCGCTGCCCACTCAACGACCTGCGTAGCTGTCCTTGCCGAGTTTTCGCGGAAAATCACCGATGTCAGTTTTTCTGCTCTTTCCCCGGACTTGGACACCCTAAACCAGCGCACAGGACGCACACCAGGTATAGTCCAAATCAATCTTTGACGCAACGCACGTGAGAGAGCGCCATACCACCACCAACTGGCGTGGTAAGAGGCCCTTGTAATTCCGACGACCAAATTCTTGAATGCTTCACAGCGTTTCGCTGTGTGCAACCACTCGTCGCCCCAGTAGGTATTAACCGCTTTTCACCGCATAAACTATCCCCAATCCAAGCAAAGAGCGCTTCACCACTGTAAGCCTTCTCAATCGCTGCATCAACGACGCTAATGCATTGGCGGCTGGACTCTGACACCAGCTACATCACTTCAATAAAGGATAATTGGATGATTTTTGGCACATTGAGGGGTCAAATATCACTTGACGGTGATTTTTTCGCCATTTCGCAGGGATAGAAATTTTGTTCTATGCCATTAACAGTCCTCCAGTAAACCTCGGGCATGCTTTCGATTTATGTGTCACTTTACGCCGCTTTGTTATGTTTTCCCCGTATCACAAATACGGCGTCATGTTGAGCCAGATGTCTGGCACAAGCGGTTATAACCCTTATGCTAGGCTTTGCTTTGGGCGCGGGAATACTACATGATTCCTACTACTTCCCCACACCTTTAAATTCCAAAATAGAATTCGCGAGCTGTAAATAACCAAGAAATGTTAATACGACTTAGCTACATGCCATACGACTTAAGGTATCACGCCTCAACCGCTGCCGTTCAAATCATCATTTTGCTACCCTAACGTGGATACAATACACGATCCTCAGCTGCTACAATACGCGCACTTAATCACGAAGCCGCCAGCCCTCCACATGAGCCACTCTTACCCTCCTTCAACAAACCCTACGACGTGTTATCTCAGTTTCGCCGATGAAAACGGTCGACGCTACGCTGGTGACTTTATTTACTCAACTCGGGCGTTTCGCAGCGGGTCGAACTTGATTACAACTCTCGGCTTACTGCTGTTAACTGGACGATGGTCGTTACAGCATACGTCATGCCACAGGCCATCACACTTGAAAAAACTTATTGGGTCCAGGTTGAAGGTACGATAGCCGACGAAGCGCGTGAACACGACCAAGGGTCGAACTAACGATGCCCTGACGCCCCGGCCAAGGTCAAACGTACATTGAAAGAACCCAGCATCTCCACGCCAGAACTCCGCCAGTTCGCTACGCGCGCGAAATCCCACCAGCTGGGCAGAATAAAAATCAGTGAAGGACGCAATCGTCAGGTACGTCGCATGACGCCTACCGTGGGGCTTTCCTACTCTGCGTTAAGTTCCCCGCCGCGATTGTGCTGACTGGCAATTGAACACTTGCAGCCTGGTGAAATTAAAACGCGTTGAATTTGTATTGCCGCACGGATACAAAACCCCAATCGCCCCCAGCCAAAACAGGCGCGACGGGCTAAAGACCGTGAGGCAGAAATCAAGCGAGCAAAGCTTAAAAGAATAACAGCTCGCAGCGCAAGCCTTTGCTCCCAAAAAACCACCACACTCCAGCAAAATAACGTCTCACACGCACACCCAAAAGGTAGTCGCGATGCGTGACTCTGTGTACCCCATCGTACACCGCGCAACCATTGAGAATCAAACAACGCAACTTCCTATGGTAAACGGGAAGTATCAGATGGAAAAACCGTATCAATCAGCCTGCTGGACATGTCGAGCAAGACGAACACTGTTCGACCGGCGGCGGTACGTCAAACGCTTGCAGACACCGCTGGCACGTAAAAATTGATCCGCTGGTGGGCTTTTACTCTGTACACCTCACCAGGAAATAACACCACTATTTTCGCGGCCCCTGTTCGCCGCCACCGCATAGTCCAGAAAAGATCGTGAAGCTTGATGACGGCATTTATGGAGGCACTCCTGGCTGTCACGGAGGGCAAGTAAAAGAGCACGCTAATATGCTACGAGTCGCGATTGTTTTGCATGTAGTCGATGACCTATTAAGCTAAGGTGGCAAACGTCCTGGGCCGCTGGATTGCATTTCGCACGCCTGCCTGCCGAGGCCCGCTAGTTAATTTGCTCAACAACACGTAGAAGTTCAGCGCAACAAAAATCGCTGGTCCGGTTTCTCTTCGGCTGCCTTATCTACGTTAGAAATGCGCGCCTGTTTACATCGCGTGGCGCTCTTTATCCCGTACACATCGTTGGTGTTTTTAATAACATGCAAACTTGCAGACCTTTCGTCATTTGGTCCGGCATGTCCGGCGGTGATTCTTCTCCAGTATCAGCATTACTGCTTATGCAGCCCGGGTATCGGTCGAAAGGCCTGTTTATGAAGAACTGGGATAGGACAAACACGGCGTAGCTGTTAAATGAGGCCAAAAAGCCGGACTTGCCGATGCGCAATCGGTCCTGTGACGCCTTGTGAGTCCAAACCATCCGCAACTTTGCCGAGCTGAATATTGGGATAATGTTTTTTAGAGCATTTCCTCGCACGAAATACCGAGCTGGGCCCCACGCCAACCGCCGGAGTATTCTCTGTACATCGCGTAAATCAATCTTTTCAAGTGGTATCTCGCATGATGCCGAGACGAACTAGGCGCTGAATATGACTTCGCCACTCGCCAGCTACAATACGCCGTCTAACGCCGAGAACGCTGATCCCTATGTTACCTTTACGCGGACTTGATGCAACAAGGAGTACAACATTACTTCGCTGCATGGACGGTAGCCCGAGACACCGCCTGAGTAAAACACTGTTCGCCTGATATAGACGAACTTGATAAAACCCTAGTTCGCCGAGATCGCCGAGCAACACGAGCCTTATCACCCATAACAGAAAAAGACAGCCTGGCATCTGTTTTATTGGCGAACGTCGTTTCCCGTGACTTCCTCCAAGACAGTACAGTCTCCCGCCCAGCCTGGTTGATCAATTGTCACACCGACAACGAAGGTTAATCGGCAGCATCTAGGGCTGATGTATCAGCACCGATCGGCAACGTCAGGGACTAGGTAGGCGGCATGCAAGGCCGTGTATGGATCGGGCCCTGGTACGTGCGGCAAACTCAGGACAAAACCAGCTGCTAGCCGTTCAACGGCAAAGATCATCGCTGAGCTGTTTGCACCGCGTTACTTGCTGAGACGTCAGCATGGATCCAGTGGTGCGCGCACCCTGCTGAGCGTTTCGCTGCAGCGGCAAAAATCGTTCTCGCCAATCCGACCAACACTGTGAAGTTGAGGCTACTTGAAATTGGCCAGTGCCCGTGTTGTGTTTGATCAGCCTCAACGTGCTGTGGCAGCACGGCCAATCGTGTTCTTTATCTTCGACGAAGTTGCCGGGTGGGCCGCATTATAACCGAAGTCATTAAAATCGCTGGCAGACTTCCCGGTCTGCACACCGCAGATTAGACGGCCAACCGAATATAACATCACCCGATGATAAAAATCGCTTTTACAAAGAATGAATTGCCCGTTTGGACCGGTTATGGCATACAAGGCCGCTGAGCTCGCGAGAGTTACTTGCTGAAGCGGTAGCGACAGCAGCTCCGCGTGGACCAGTTTTGAAACGCAGCCCCGTCGCCAGCATTTCTCAAACGGAACCCGGCACTATGAAGAAGATCTAATGATGGCGCCTGGTCAGATTTCAACCCGGCGCTGAGTCTTGGTTGTTAAAGCCTCTAGGCAACTCGCTTGAGCATAAAAACAGCCGCACTACAACCGCCTACTGTTATGCGATCGGGCGCTTGATCAATCTGGCAGGCAACTACAAACGTGATGCAGCGTTAATGGACGTCTTGGCCCAGCCGCATTGATCAATGGGACCCGCCCCCCGGCTAGAACATTTGACCTGCCACATGAGCGCACGCCTCGCCTCCGTTAGCAAGCATCTATGAAGACAGCCCTCAGCAACGCTTCCGCTTCCGCATGTCAGGTCACCTGGTCAAAGCATGCCAGCTGCAAAACCGTTGGCCCCTGGCTCAACCCAATTCGCCTAGCGTGTTTGCTGGCAGGTATCCGCTCTTCGCTGCTGGTGCGTCGACGCCGGGGCGGTGAGACGACCGCTGGCACTGTCTCGTTTATGAAAAGTCTCTGGAACGCTAAAAACGATTGGGTACTCTCCTCCTTTTGTCATTCAAAATAAATGTAAGCGACGCCCTTGGCGCGTCCAAAAGACGGATTTCTTGACCTCCAGAAACGAACTCTGTTTTTTAGCCTACACGTTGCTCTCTCCAACCTGCTTAACCGACAAACTAGTGTATAATCGCGCCTTTCTTAGTTCAACTTATTGAATATTTGGACTTATCAGCTCTCACCGCCGTATGCGCCCGATTGATGGCCGCTATGGCTCACAAAACTCAGTCACTGCGCAACTCTTCAGGCGATACGGACTGATTCGCTGCGCTTTGAAGTCGCGCAAGTCCGTTGTTGCAAAACTGGCGCCAGCGATGCTGCGATTACGGAAGTGTCCAGGCCTTCAGCGCGAAGTCGCAACAGCTTTCCGATGGTTTAGTTAGTCGGTTTCAAAGCCTGAATACGCGCAACGTATCAAACGACATTGAAAAGCCCACATATCACGATGTCAAAGCGATTGAATAGGTATCAGGAACCTTTGTTGCAACAGCCGTTCCACATTGCCGGAACTGCAGCAATCGGTGAGTTCGTGCACGTTCGCCCGCACTTCGAGTCTCAACAACCTGTCACACCGGCTATGCGGAGGAAGGTCGGCGGGTCGTGATCCCAACCATGGCAGGCGTATTATTGACGAAATCAAGCGCTGGCAGTCACACATGCCGATCAGCCGATGTTATCTCGCCCTGGCCAGCCGGCCATCAAGAGCAGCCATTGGTTAAGGAAATGGCCAACGTTGCCTACCGTCCCCCCCCTGCACGTCAACAACACCAGTTCAAAGCATCGAGCTGCCACGGGAATCAAGTGGCGCGTGGTACTATCAATGCACACATCTCCGCCTACCCTGACGTTGACTGGAAAAATTCAGCCTAAGCTTCGTTGAAAGCTGGGCCTGACTTCAACCCGTACATCACACAGATCGAGCCAATGACTACAATCGGCCGAACTGTCGATGGCCGTTCGCCCGTCTGCACACATTCGATCGACTTTGATCGCGATGTTGGGGTTACATCTCACTCGGGTTACTTCAAGCAAAAAACGTTGCTGCGAAGTTGGTTCGTCACGCATGCCGCACAAGGTATATCAAACCCAATGAACTTCGAAAACTCCGGACAGGGCAACTCTGGGCATTGCCTAACGCACTGTTCGGCCATCTGGCCAGCCACTTGCCACGTAATCCGCGCTGGGCAGCGGACTAACTGACATTCACGGTTGCTACTAACCTGGGCGTAGGTTTTGTCATAGTTGATGCCTATGCATCAACGCTGAAAGGCGTTGGGAAAACTGGAATGAACGCGACTGACCCATCAATGAAGATCCGAGTAACTGGTCTGGCGGAAGATCTCGCAGACGCCGCGTACAAACCGGCTCGATGCGTCGCTACAACATGCCGACGCCGTACGAAAAGCGAAAGCGCGTGACACGCGCAAAGGGATCACAAAGAAGTCTTGCCTGGCGTTTGTGAACCCGGCCCTGATATGCCCGAAGATGCCAAAGCCAGTTTGCGCGCAGCTGACGCCTGCTTCTATATCGGCACGCTGTTGCCAAGCGAGAAACTATAACCCATGACTGACCACTCGGTACGCGCTGGGTTCAATCCCAGTGCCCAAAATTCCGTCGCGACGTAACTGCAGAAAAAACACGCTACTGATTAAACAGGCGCTACCTGAGTTTATTAACCCGCTCAGCCACGGAAGGAAATTGCCGGTTGGCCTGTGCAAGCTTTGCCCGAATCAAGATCTGATACAGCCGCCCTACAGACAGCGCCGGCATGGCATTACAAACACGGGCCATTCAGCGAAGGATGATTTCCTTGGCCCTGGCCCGCAATCCGACTGGACCTTCACGTCCAGTATCGAACGCTTTTTTCTAGTGTATTCGCTGCTTGATCACTTTCGCTTTCTCCATACTGCGCTTGACGATTCATGGACAGTTTTGCACGGATAAAGCACCGCTGGCCCGCAGCTTCAGATCAGTAACGATGTCTCTTCTGATTCAGGGCCTGGGTAAAAAACACCTGGCCGCGTAGGACAACATTTGCGACGGCGCAATCAGCCGACTTTGGCCCAACTGTGATCTTTCCATTTTACGAAAACCTGTCGAACATCAGAAGGAACTGACGCGTAGAGCCTGGCGATGTCTTTATATCCCGCCGGGTATCGCACATTACGGTCCCGCTTGCTTGATGCAGCATCTACTTACTCCATCGGTGTTCGAGCCCCCGCCATGGGCGCACCTGCTGGGGAATTCAGCCACTATTCTGCTGTTCGCTACTGGAAGACCAACGTATGCTGCATCGTGATCTAACACTGCGGAAAACCTCAGGTGAACATTAGCCCAGCGGGCTTAGCCAAAAGTACAACATCTGGCTGACACATTGAACAATGCCAGAAAAACTGGCTCGTTGGTTTGGCGAATACATGACCGAATCCAAGCACACAGGAGTTGCCTACCAATTTCGCGCCATTCAACACCTGCGCACCTGCTGAAGAATAGCGAAAATTGAAACGCTGTGCTGGGTCGAAGGCACACGATCGCGCTTTGAGGTTTGAGCAACCTGAAGGGCTGGATTTATTTGTAAATGGTCAGCGCTAGACCGGTGAAACGTCAATATAGCGCTTTGATTGCAACTGCTGTGCCTTCATACACGCACTGACTCAGCTGAGCTGCTAACTCAGCTGAGAAACCCGCTAGCCCTAACAGTTATATTTAAGCTATTTACGAAGGTTATTTTTACTTCGAGTAACTTGGCCTTTAGAGCTCCAAGATACCACTGGCACATAACACGCCCTTCTGTGCAGCCGAGCATTCGCTTTTTATGGCGGAACAAGCGAAGATTGTCGAGGACCAAAGGCCGAGTTACTGAGCGTCGATAACAAACAACTGAAACGCGGAACAAATCACAGGGCCCGCAGCAGATCAAAACGAAAGGCAACGCGCCCCTCCCTTATCTCGCGGCAAAAGGCAAGACTTCCAACTTATCCAGGCACCCTCAACGCCTGTGGCTGAACCGATCACCCCGTTGTTGATCGCATAAACAAAGCAGCCCGCTTAATGTTCACACTCACAAAGGTCACCGCGCGATATTCAACTGACCTCGCCACGTTTGTCGGTTCATGGGCACAGCATTGATCGCCTGAACACCCTAAATCAGCTCCACTCAATGATATCCACATCACGGATGCCAACGCTAAATCACCCACTACCTTCCCAGCCAGTTTCTCACCGCACCTTCAGCGATCATGTCTCGCCCATCACTGGCACGCCGCATAGACAGCCACCACCGCGAGACCAGGCAACGTACCCAGCGCGCCCGGTTTGGCCAACGCTTCTTAACCAGCAGACATTACTCCTCAACCCTTCAGGCGGAAGCGATCTCAGCCACAAGAGGCAATACCGCGCCAGAGCTGGCTAACCAATGTTCGAACCAATTCAACGTAAATCCGGGTATTCTATCACATAAATCAGGGTTAAATTCTTTCCATTGGAATTCGCTAAACGATTAGAGAGTTTTTAGTTTGAAACGATGACCGTCTAAAAGCGTGATTATAGGCGTTTATGCTGACTCTGGCCGTTCGTTTAGCGGACGATGTTTCAGATTTCACTTGGATTTCTTGCCCGGCAAATTCAACACCCTGTCTGCTCTTATGGCAGGCGCTACGAAGCTCAACCTGCTTATCCACCATGACCTCGCCACCCACGCAGATATTTAGGCCGCTTATCCACCTGTACCTGGCCATCACCAACGAGATTTTTAGCCATGCCGCCACTACCCACCAAGCCGGTAACTTTAAGCAAATTATGGAGTTCGATAAAGTCACGGCCATCGAGATTAAAGGTTTGCATGTGTATTCCTGTATTTAGGTTGTGTTAGTTGCTGTGTCTTATGACACGTTTGGCCTGAAAAAGTACCGATTAACGAAAACAGCGGCGATCAGCTGTGCAACCAGACCTCTTTAACCCAGTGCCAGACCGAAGCCCACTCTTCCTCCTCTTCACCCTCGGCCAGCTCTTCCAGTTTGACGAAATTAACATCACCCTCCTGACTGACACAGTAATATCCGCCGCGCGCTTCACACAGAGGCAGTAATTCACGGTTAACGCCTAATGACCAAGCGGTTGCGGCAACTTCTGGCAAATAGGTATGACTTTGTGGATCGACAACGGTAACAGGCTCCAAAGTACCGTATATCACATCACTGACCTTGAGCAAAAACTCGCGCATCTCAAAAGGAATCGGCAAAAAAAGCTCTTCTTCAATTTCAACCAGATCTTCTTCTTCAGGAAGTTCGAGCGGTACAGGCACGACTTCGGCCAGCTCGGTTAACTGCTCAATCACATCTTCCATAAATTATCTCAATACCGGCTTTTAGTAACTATTCAAAGGGCCGCTATGATATGTCATTCGTAGCGTGTTTTGCCAG
>NW_014580702.1:0-2470 GCF_000485595.1 Priapulus caudatus
GGGACGATAGCTATTGCACTGCACGATGTGTGCGCTGTGGTATAGGGATGGAGGTGGGACGATAGCTATTGCACTGCACGATGTATGCGCTGTGGTATAGGGACGGAGGTAGGGACGATAGCTATTGTACTGCACGATGTATGCGCTGTGGTATAGGGATGGAGGTGGGGACGATAGCTATTGTACTGCACGATGTATGCGCTGTGGGGGCGCTTGGTAAGGGATGGAGGTAGGACGATAGCTATTGCCGACTGCACGATGTGGCGCGGGTAAGGATGGATGTGGGGACAAGCTATTGCAAGTGCACGATGTACGGCTGTGGTATAGGATGAGGTGGATATAGCTATTACACTGCCAAAAAACGAATTGTCATGCCTGTGGTAGGGATGGAGGTAGGGACGATAGCTACTTGTAGCTGCACGATGTATTCGCTTGTATAAGGAGGTAGGTGACAGATAGCGCTAATGCACTGCACGATGTATGCGCTGTGGTATAGGGACGGAGTAGGGGACGATAGCTTATTGTACTGCACCGATATGCGCTGTGGATAGGGACGGAGGGGGATGAATCGCTATTGACTGCAGGCGATAGTACGGCTGTGGTAAGGACGGAAGTGGAACGATACGCATTGCAACTGCACGATGTAAGGCGCGTGGAATAGGGACGGAGTGGGGAAGATAGCATTGTAGCTGCAACGATGTATGCGCTGCTGGTAGGGACGGAAGATGGGAACGATAGCTATGCATGCTGCACGATGATGCCTTGTGGTATAGATGGAGGTAGGGACGAATTAATGCAACTGGCAGCGATTATGCGGCTTGGTATAGGACGGAGGTGGGGAACGATAGCTATTGTACTGGCACGATGTATGCGCTGTGTAGGCGATGGAGTGGACGATAGCTATTGCCACATGCACGAAATGTATCTGCCCGGGCCTTGGGGAGGGATGGGAGGTGGGGATGAAGTTATTGCAGTGCAGCGATTATGCGCTGTGGTAGGAACGGAGGTGGATGGAAGTTATGGCAGTGCACGATGGTATGCGCTGCTGTATAGCGATGAGGTAGGGACGGATAGCTATTGGCACTGCGCGATCGTATGCGCTTGTTAGAGGACGAGGTGGGAACGATAGTTATTGACGCACGATGTATCGCTGTGTATAAGGACGGAAGTTGGGAATGAAGGCTATTGCAGTGCACGATGTAGGAGCTTGTGGTATAGGCTGGCAGGTTAGGGACGAGAGCTATTACACTGCATGATGTATTGCGCTGTGGTATAGCGGAGAGGTAGGGACGAATAGCATATTGTAAGCTGCACGATGTGTGCGCATGTGGTAGGACGAGGTAGTAGCGATAGCATATATATCACTGCACGATGTATAGCGCGTGGTATAGGGAGGAGTCAGGGCGATAGCTATTGACTGCACGATGTAGCCGGTGGTATAGGGATGGAGGTAGGGACGATAGCTACTTTGTACTGCACAGATGTATGCGCTGTGGTAATAAAGGGATGGAGTAGGCGACGATAGTATTTTACTGGCCAGCGATGTATGCGCTAGGGTATATGGACGGAGTTGCGGATGATAGCATGCAGTGCACGATGTATGAGCTGTGGTATAGGATGGAGGTAGGGACGATAGCTATTACACTGCACGGATGTATGCGCGCTGTGGTGATAGGGGATGAAGTTGGGACCGAATGAGCATATTTGACTGGCACAGATGATGTGCGCTCGTGGTAGGGACGGAGGTAGGGTACGAATAGGCTATTACACTGCACGATCGTATGCGCTGTGGCAGGGATGGAGTAGGACGATAGCTATTGTACTCGCAGCGATGTGTGGATCCTCTCACAACAACAACGNAGAGAGAGAGAAGAGAGGGAGAGAGAGAGCGCGGAAGAGAACAAGTAAAGAGAGAGAGAGAGCGCGCTAGGGGAGTATGATCAGTAGATATATATCAATATGATCCAATATGATCAGTAGTATAGTATAGCGCGCGCTGCTAATACCACAACACGCCAGCTGGACTGCGATATGACTATACCATTCATATTCCACTCGCATCGCCGAGGAAGCGTCGTCACGTAAATCCCACAGCTACTAGAGCGCCTCATCCCTACGGTGCTGGCCATCACAGCGTGATGTAGCTCTAGAACTATAGCCCTTCCCTCTGTCACAGGCCGTTCTCGAGCTAAGCGGGATGCGGTGGGTGTGCCAAGCACGTCGCCACGCTCCAGCGGGAACCATCGAAACCACGGTGATGCCGCGTGCCGCATCAATCAATCGTCTGCGAATTCTGCGAAACTCGTGGCGAGGCCGGTGGCGCTGCGACTTGCTGCGTTTTCCTTGTGTACGTGTGTGTGTGTGTGTGTGTGCGTGCGTGCGTGCGTGCGTGCGTGTGTGTGTGTGTGTGTGTGTGTGTGTGTGTGTGTGTGTGTGTGGTGTGTGTGTGTGTGTGTGTGTGTGTGTGTGT
>NW_014580702.1:3589-4290 GCF_000485595.1 Priapulus caudatus
ATATATATATATATATATATATATATATATATACATGTGTGCGTGGTGTATATTACGCGAAATATAAATTATACATTGATGAAAACGTTCTCTAATTGATCATTTTAACTTTTTTTAATCATAATTCGCCAACAGAAAATTAAGTGACTCGCTATTAACCGCAATCCAATCAAATTCAGAGAGGAAATATGTATATTACGCGAAATATAAATGAGGCATTAATGAAAACGTTCCCTAATCGATCATTTTAATTTTTTTAATCATAATTCGCAAACAGAAAACTGTTTCACTCGCTATTAGCCGCAATCCAACCAAATTCAGAGAGGAAATCACCTACACATTGTGGGCCTAACGAGAATATCGAATAATAGTAATAATAGTAAGAGAAAGCCCTCGCAGACGACGTCGCTTTGCTCTTCCCTTTCGCGGTGAAAGGTTTCTAGGCTGATGCACAATTACCACGATATGGGTTCGGAACACGCCGATGCGGAGCGAGGACGTGTGGCGTAGACGTTCTTATTTGTCCATTACTTACGCGACCACACGCACGCGCGCATACACGCACACGCACACGCATAAACACACGCAAACGCACGCACGCACGTACGTATGCACGCACACATATACGTAATCACGCATATGCATACGCGCGCATGCGTACACCAGCGCACACGTACATACAGACGCGCACACGCGCACGC
>NW_014580702.1:8258-10983 GCF_000485595.1 Priapulus caudatus
TTGGTAGTAAATAGATTTCGTATTTAGTTAGCATTATATTTTTTTGAAACGCTTCAAGTGCCTGTGGTTCTAACAGGACAAAGTTGAAAATCGTAATGTGTGAACAATGTTAGGTCTAGCGTTGACGAAGCTTTGGCTTTAGAGACTTATTCACTGTTTGAATAGCGAAATATATTATACACGCCGCGACACATACATCCCTATAGGAGTTCCATACATGCGTACATATCAATAGGAGATACATGAATACATATCTATAAGAGATACATACATACATCTCTATAAGAGATAAATACATACATCTCTATAGGAGATAAATACAAACATCTTTAGGTACAGGAGATAAATACATACATCTCTACAGGAGATAAATACATACATCTCTATAGGAGATAAATACATACATCTCTACAGGAGACACATACATACATCTCTATAGGAGATAAATACATACATCTCTATAGGAGATAAATACATACATCTCTATAGGAGATAAATACATACATCTCTATAGGAGATAAATACATACATCTCTATAGGAGACACATACATACATCTCTATAGGTACAGGAGATAAATACATACATCTCTATAGGAGACACATACATACATCTCTATAGGAGATACATACATACATCTCTATAGGAGACACATACATACATCTCTATAGGAGATAAATACATACATCTCTATAGGAGATAAATACATACATCTCTATAGGAGACACATACATACATCTCTAGGTACAAGAGATAAATACATACATCTCTACAGGAGATAAATACATACATCTCTACAGGAGACACATACATACATCTCTATAGGAGACACATACATACATCTCTATAGGAGACACATACATACATCTCTAGGTACAAGAGATAAATAGATACATCTCTACAGGAGATAAATACATACATCTTTACAGGAGATAAATACATACATCTCTACAGGAGATAAATACATACATCTCTATAGGAGACACATACATACATCTCTATAGGAGACACATACATACATCTCTATAGAAGACACATACATACATCTCTATAGGAGATACATACATACATCTCTATAGGAGATACATAATACATTGCCACAGTATATACATAAAGACATTTTCGACTTGTTTTGAAACCGAACCTGACTACACTAATTGACGAAATAATTGAATAATAATGAAATGACAAATGCAGTATGAATTTGCTGGACGAGTAAAAAAGATTCGGTTGTCGAGGAACAAGGATGTACTATCAATCTGCATCCCGCTCGGTGACTCGATCTTTCTGCTTTCATGTAAGGAATGTGTAGGCTATCACAATGGCAGCAGCATGCGCACTGAATAATCACGTTATCGCCATATTTTCTAAGGGCATCTACAATTGAAGTTGTGTCGAAAGAAATATTACTCGTAGTGTAACGATTTTTGAGTCCTGTCGTGTATGCCTGCGCACGTATGCACACATCTGGAGGGAGGGGGAATACATACGCAACATCATATTATTGTGTGGGCGTAAAGCTTGACGCAACCTCGGCACGGCAGTAGTTACCGTTGCTGACGTGAAGGTTGGCAGCCTTACCTGAAACACGCGTGGTAGCTTCGGAGAGCCTCTTCATTGAGCTATTCAGCTATTCATTCAGCTTCATGCCGCTATTCACTGAGGCATCCTTGCGCTTGCCCCACGACGTGTGTACGTGCGCAATTCGCGTGAAATCTATACAGAGCCACGCGGCGCTGGCGGGTATATAAGGAAGCCATATCACAGTTGTCAACCACTCAGCGATAGAGTCAACTAGAGAGAGAGAGAGAGAGAGAGAGAGAGAGAGAGAGAGAGAGAGAGAGAGAGAGAGAGAGAGAGAGAGAGAGAGAGAGAGAGAGAGAGGAGAAGGAAGAAGCATGGACGCGATATACGCTCAAGTCTACTGGCCCCACGAGCTACAGATCGTAAGAATGCTCATCGAATTGTATTGTACTGCCACCGATCGTGAGCCTTAAGCTTTAAGCGTTAGTCTTAAAGGGATACTACGCTCTGAGGATTTTAACTGCATAGCAACCTGTACTTACTGGATATACAAATCGTCTATACCCCCACTACTTGTCCAGATACCCTAATTTAATTGTTATAATTAATTATGCATCAACGCTATCGAAATTTGAACCGACGCCATTGACACCCGGCGACCGTGCTGCCACCTGAAAAAGTTGCGCGTTTTCCCAATATATTTTGCCTTATAACAGACCGAGGGCTATCACAAAGTTGCAATATATTTATACCTAAATGCTATTTTATGAACGATGTTCATTTTAGTGACAAAATGTTTCCACAAGATAACGATATATGTCGTTTATAAATATTACATCTTTTGTGCGTTTAAATTAATTAAATAGAACACCCTCGGTTCTGATAGCCCTTGGCTGAGAAGTCGTTCTTGCGCAACTTTTCAGATCGTGCGCTTTGAGTGGCGCCACCGTCGTTTGTAATCAAACTGTAGTCGTTAGTTTTAAATACATTTAAAAAAAAAATATTATCTAATGGCGATTTGAACTATTGAAACTTTTCTGTGCGTAATCTTTAACCTAAATTAACTTAAAATAACCCATAGAACCTAGAGTAAAGGATCCCTTTAAAGCTTAAGCAACTCAATATTGCTCTAGTTATATTCGTATATATTGTAGGGTGCCACAATGTAACTGCGCATGTGTCCGACGGATACGTTAAATCTG
>NW_014580702.1:11150-15045 GCF_000485595.1 Priapulus caudatus
CCCTCCTCTCTTCTCTCTCTCTTCTTATACCCCCTTTCCTCCTCTCCTAATTGGCATCGCAAACGCGTTTTTACAGGTTTCTCTTCATTCGTTGTTGTTTCGCGAGATATATTCTCGCACATAAACTGTATACTCGACTCTGCGAGTTCGGCTGCATGATCGATTCATGTTTGCGTACATATATGTACTACATACATGTACATTCATTGTCGCGTACATAGCTCTGCTATTCTAAACACACGATGCATCGGGACAATGACGCGTCCTAGCAGTCTAATAATAACACAATAGCCGTAGATGTGCCTGCATGCGTAATTAATCCATAAACGAGCGCACTTATTGAACTCGGGCACGAAGCGTGTGGCTAAGTTATTAGGCAAACAAGTCCTAAACCACACACACACACATACATACACCACAGCGCGCACACGACACACACACACCACAGCACACACGTGCACGACGGACACACTCACACAACACACGCACGCACACACACGCGCCACACGCGCACACACACACGACCGACACAGCAGCACGCACACCGCACTCAGACGCCAGCACGCACACACGACACAGCAACCACACTGCACACACGCACTACACGCACACACGTGACATACGCGACACGACGCACACACGCGCAACACACACGCATAGACGCGCACGCACCATGCCACACACGCTCACGCACACGCAAAAACACCGCACACACGCACACACGCCCACAACACAACACACTGACACCGCAACACACGCCACACGCACACAGCGCACACACGCACACACGCACACGGACCACACACGGGCACGCCACACGACACACGCACACGCACACGCCACACGCACACACACGGGGCGTTGTATTCCGCAGCACCTATAGTTAGTCGATTTGTAACCAGGCACGAGTTTGTCACGCGGGCAATGACAAAATAGCTCGTGTGGCGCGCGCCGTGGCGCGAGGGACAAACAAAAGGAAGAGATAGAATAGATAGATAGATAGATAGATAGATAAACTCAGAACATCGAATACGATAAGATAGATAGATAGATAGACAGATAGATAGATAGATAGATAGAATAGTAGAATAGATAGATAAAATAGGTTAGATAGTATAGATGATTAGATAAGATAGATAGGATAGATTAGAATAGATAGATTAGGATTAGAATGGATAGTTATGATAGATAGACAAGATAGTTAGAATAGATGGATAGATAGATAGATAGAATAGATAGATCAGATAGATAAGAATAGATAGATAGATAGATAGATAGTTAAGATAATATATTATAATGATAGATAGTAGAATTAGTAGATAGATAAATAGATTAGATAGAACTAGATAGATATATAGACTAGATAGATAGATAGATAGATAGAAAGTGATAGATAAGATAGATAGGATAGTTAGTCAAGATAAGATAGATAGATAGATAGATAGATAGATAGAAGTAAAGATTTAGCATAGAGTAGATAGATAGATAGATAGATAGCCCACCTCCCGATAAGATAGGATAAATAGTTTTAGATTAGATAGTTAGATAGATAGATAGTTTAATGTTTAGATAGATTAGATTAGATAGATAGATAGATAGATAGATAGAATAGATAAGATAGATAGATTAGATTAGACGAGAATAGATAGATAAGATACGATAGATAGATAGATTCAGAGTAGATTAGGATATAGAATGTAGATGAGTAGATAGATTAAAAGATCGCATCGATAGAGTTAGTATAGATAGCATAAGATAGATCAGATAGATAGCATAGATAGATACGATAGGATAGGCTAGACGGCGCGACAATGACGACAACGAACGACGACACGATAGGCGACAACGAGGACATTAGATTGAGACAACAAACGACGACGACGGACAGACGACGCGATGACGACGCGCGACGACGTACGACGACGACGACGACGACGACGACAGACGACGGACGAGACGACGACGACGACGACAAACGACGAGGGCATTTGATGACGGAAAACGACAGACGACGATATTGCATGACGACGACGACGAACAACGATACCAACAACGACAACGACGACAGTGTGACGGTGTACAACGAGCCGATGACGCCACGGACGATGCAGAATCCTAATACGGTAACAGCTTCGCCTATGTGTATGTTCCACACAGGAGGGCCCATGCATCTCAGCATTATTCGGTACATCCTAATGCCGAAGCCAGTTGAACGTAAGCACGTTGATCGGCATGCTATGACCCTGTTCCCCGTCCAGTCGCCGCGCTTTCTACGTCGAGATGATATAGACATAGGTAGCGAGTAGATATGCTAGCTTATGCGAGTAGATATGCTAGCTTATGCGAGTAGATATGGCTTTTAGCGCATGGCGAGTAGATATGCTTTTAGCGATGCGACGCGCGCGTTATATGCTAGCTTACTGCGAGCGGAGTGTGCTAGCTTACTATGCGAGCGGGTATGCTAGCTTAGTATGCTTCAGTAGTATTAGTTATAATATTAGTATATTTAGCATTCAGCAACTTAGTGTTGTATAGTATTAGTAATTAGTTATTGTATTAGTATTAAGTATTAAGTATTAAGTAATTATGTATTAGTATCTTAGTAATTGTAATTAGTAATTAGTAGTAGATTAGTATACAGTTATTAGTATTAGTTTAGTACGATTGTATTAAGTCATTGAGTATTAGTATTAGTGATTAGCTATTAGGTATTCTAGTATTAGTATTAGTATATTAGCATTTAGTATTAGTATTACGCATTAGCATTGAGTATTTAGTTATTTAGTAGTTAGTATTAGTATGGTAGTATTGCTGTAGTATTAGTATAGTTATTAGTATTGTAGGTATTCGTATTAGTATCTAGCATTAGTATTAGTCTTGCGAGTATTAGTATTAGTATTAGGTATTAGTATACGAGTATTAGTATTAGTAATTAGTATCTAGCGATTAGCATTAGTCACTTAGCTATTAGAGCAATTAGCATATAGCATTAGTATTAGATTAGTATTGAGTATTTAGGCATTAGTATTAGTAATTCAGTATGTAGGTAAACTTCAGTATTAGTAATAGTATTTGGTATTTAGTAATTAGTATTACGTAACAGAGTATTCGGTTCCATTGCATTCTAGTCATATTAGTTTATAGGGGTAGAGTGCTGCCGTTGCGGCCGCACAGCTGTCCCCGGCCTGCTAGCGCCGTAGATCCGCCATGGAATGAATCACAATGCTCGTGTTACTGCAGAGGCGGCGGTTGCCGGTTGCAAGAAGAGATTACGCGGTGCTCGAAAGAACCGACGAGTGGAGCATTTAGGTGGCGTCTTTCCATGACGTATGATCGAGGGGTTATTTCTATTAGAAAACCTGCAAGGAATCTCATGGCAGAGGTAGCAAGGACCCTGAATAACGACGACGATGACGACGACGACGACTCGACGACGGACGACCGACGACGACGACGGAGCGACGACAAAGACGGACGACAAAGAGACGATAACGGACGATCGCGACGACAATCTCTAGAGAGAGAGAGAGGGTGACAGAGTGAGAGAGATGCGAATGAGAAGCTCTGAAGAGAGAGAGAGAGAGAGAAAGAGCGCGGGAGAGAGAGTGTGTGGGAGAGAGAATTGAGAGAGCGAGAGAGAGAAAGAGGGAGAAAGGGAGGAAGGGAGGAAGCGAGAGACGAAGCGAGGAAGGAAGAGAGGGAGAATGTAGAAAGGAAGGGAGAGAGAAGAGAGAGAGAGGGAGAGCGGGAGTGGGATAATGCGGGAGAGAGAGAACCCGCGCGCGACAGAGTAATAGAGAGAGAGAGAGAGAGAGAGAGAGAGAGAGAGAGAGAGAGAGAGAGAGAGAGAGAGAGAGAGAGAGAGAGAGAGAGAGAGAGAGAGAGAGAGAGAGAG
>NW_014580703.1:0-458 GCF_000485595.1 Priapulus caudatus
ACCTAACTATTAGATCATATCGTCTATCAACTATCATCTAGTTACATCTAAATTGTTGTTGATCCGAATTGCTTACTCGCAAAGGCAAGGTCAATGAATTGAACCCGCCACGAAGATGTTATCACCTTATATATCCGGATTTCTGAATTTCGGGCTGAAGCTGCAGCTAAAGTCATCACCCGCCACCTGGAAATTAGTAACAACATGGTGCACATCGTCGTAACTACACGTTACTACGTGGGTAAAGGGATAATTCTATAATTAAATCTGCCGCGTGGCTTTATGAACATTTCACCTGTGTTGATGCTCTCGCGTCGCTCGCGTGCGTGCATCCGCATTGTGCACACATCTATGCTGATTGCCGCGTATATGGGAGTGAAAAACCTGGAATTCACTCTGTATTACTTCTTATATATATATGTAAAGATGGCATGATGTCGTTGCGCATGCGTGGATTG
>NW_014580703.1:4982-5322 GCF_000485595.1 Priapulus caudatus
GCGTCAATATATACATTAATCGTCTGTGTGTTTGACCGTTTGTACGTCGAAAGGTGTTCCCGTGTGCACGTAACACCTTCACCCGTCCTTACACGTTTGTGAAGGCGTGGTGGAAACCTGCTACTTTCGAGCATTCGCTGGTAAAATGAGAGAAAGACAGCGTCAGGTTTTCAATACGTAACTATTAGATCATATCGTCTATCAACTATCATCTAGTTACATCTAAATTGTTGTTGATCCGAATTGCTTACTCGCAAAGGTAAGGTCAATGAATTGTCCCCGCCACGAAGATGTTATCACCTTATATATCTGGATTTCTGAATTTCGGGCTAAAGATGCA
>NW_014580703.1:5361-15034 GCF_000485595.1 Priapulus caudatus
GATCGCTAGCCGCCAGAAGATGGGATTACTTTAACATAGTGTTTTAAAGAGTTTCAGTGTATTACATTGTGGGCATATTAATTCAGGTTTATTTCTGTGAAGTGTTTTGCATTATGTAGGTGGTCATAAGTAAGAGTGCACACATGATGAAAAGAGAGTGCAAGAGCGAGAGCGAGAGAGAGAAAGAGAGAGAGAGAGAGAGAGAGAGAGAGAGAAAGAGAGCGCAGGTGTGTGTGTATATATGTGCCTGCGTGCGTGTGGCTGCGTGTGTATGCGTGAGATATATATGTATATATATAAATACATATACGTTTACTTTATAGTAACGTTTGGAGATTCCTTGACGACAGAAAATGCAGAAAAATAATTACTGTAGTGTGTTCATGGGGGCCATATGTACACTTTACGTTTGCACCTGTAAATGTGCGCGTCAATATATACATTAATCGTCTGCGTGTTTGACCGTTTGTACGTTGAAAGGTGTTCCCGTGTGCACGTAACACCTTCCCCGCGCCCTTACACGTTTGTGAAGGACTGTGGTGGAAACACCTGCTACTTCGCAGCATTCGCTGCCCGTAAAATGACGAGAGAAGACGGACGTCAGGTTTTCAATACGATAATAATTAGATCATATTCCGTCTATTCAGAACTATGCATCTAGTTCGTAAAGTTACATCTTAAGTTGTTGTTGATCCAAATATGTTACTCGACCAAAGGTAAAGGTCATCGAATTGAACCCGCCACGAATAATGTTATCACCTTACTAGTACGATGTAAACGGTTCGCGCGCGTGTGTATGTATATATTTGGTGCGAAACAAAGTTGCAGGTGTTTGTACGGCGCCCCTATGTATGAAAGTATATGCGTTACGTGCATAACATATGAGTATGGGTTTGGTGGGAACGAGAACCCACATGCAAGCACTTATATATCTCTGATCGTTATACCGTCTATGATTTTTTGTTGTTGATAAAATTCGATTCGTTTTCCCTAACACTGAACACAGCGATTACAATGTACGGCTCAATTCATAAAGATCTTTCATGTATAACAGTATAGTAGTCCAACGTAGCACAGTGTTGAAAGCATAGATGCCGTGGCCGGCCTTGCGGCGGAACTGCGCGCGCAAGATTCTGCCAGCTCGCGCTTCAGAGATCAAAACCTCCTTTCGGCAACGCTTCTCTAGTATCCCGTCTCATCTGGTTATCATTGTTAGGAAATGTAGTCAGTTGGCAGCAGGCGGACAAAATAGACGGCGCTGTCGTCGCTGTCCGTATCGGTAGTGTCTTATTTCGTTTTTTAAACCTCTACGGATGAAAGAAGATGCTGTTAATATTGTACAATTGATATAAAGTATATGCATTCACTGCTGTGGAGGTCAATATTTACGTTTGTATTAGAACGTGGGTCTCCCGTGTGTGAACCTATGTGTTGCGCGTTTTTAATGTTTATTGTCACATGTAAAACTATTTACTATCACAGATTCGTAATAAACATGTAAGTATCTTTAAACCTGTCCTGTGGTTAGAATACGTATCAGTAGTTGGTTTTATCATCTATGGTTGTATAAAATATGGAAACTGCATTATGGAAGTTTTGAAGTGAAAACACGAGTGTATCACATGAATTACAGAGGAAATATGGTTACAAGTAAAAAGTGAATTATGTTAAAAGTTAAAAGTTAAATGTTAAAATGTTAAGTGTTAAAAGTGAAAAGTAAAAAGTGAAAATTAGTTAGAGTAATGTGTAATTGAAGCGACTTACTGCAAACACCTCAATGGTAAAATGTGATTTTTGCGTTTTCATTATCAATCGCAGGATTTTCTCATCCATTAATCACATTAACTCGACATAATAGACATGCACGTGCATATCACCCAAGCTGATTTGTTGCGTAGCAGTGATGGTGGGGAATAGCATCTTAACAGCTAGCATAAAGTCGATTGCTGATTTGCGTACTCTGAGAGTGCGCTGGATTGCTGTCAGCAGTTACGTATAGCAACCAGGCACGTCGCCAGGTGGAGGCCCGGAAGCTCGCGCTTCAACATCATTTCCGGATTTTCTTTTAAAATAATGTGAATTAAACAGTTCCAATGTACTTTTTATTGTGTTTCAAATGTTAAAATTTCAATTTAAAACTCGCCAGCGTACACTATTTTCCATGTAGCATTTCAAAAAAATTCAGGGGGGGAAGCCCCCTCACACACTCACCCCCTTTACGGCGCTTCGCGCATTCGTGACTGGGCTTCAACATTAGTCAGCCCCTGGCAACGGCCCTAGAAACGTTTACATTTTATAACGTGAATTTCTCCGAACAACGTCGCGGCTAAAACGCAAATAACCCAAGCTGGATACACTGGCGCCATCTCTAGTGTCAGATTGTTGGCAAGCGTGTCAGTTGCACTGAAATGGCAAACTCCACGACAGATGGCGCTCTCGCTCTGGCTCAATTCACTATCCTGAGTTGTGCGAAAGCGGCGCTGCATTTGCATTTACATGCAGTTTGAGCGCATGGTTGGCCGTCGTCCTCAGAAATCGCACTTCACCGCGGTAAAACTATTAGCCTCTCAATCAGAGGTCGTGTTGCACATAATTTAACCGCGGTTAAATTACGGCCCTTTTACCCAATCAGGGGGGTTGTTACTCATAATTCAACCGCGGATAAATTATTTTTACCGTAGTAGAAATAATTCAACCATAGCAGCGCGGTTTTTGATTATTAGTCATCACTTGAAAACCGGTTGTTGTTAGAAATTTCGCAGGATAAGGATCACGTTCACGCTCTCTCGCTGGTTCGATGAACAAGTGAGACGCCAAGTTGGGCAATGATCCAAAAAGCTCGAGCGAAGAAATTTTCGTTTCATATAATGCGGTTATTATGTAAGTAAAATTACGTAAGTGCGGCGCGGCATTGCGCGTACGTGTTACCTCAGTAGCATTCACTTATTGCCGAGATTTTAACATTTGCGAGTGTGGGTGGAGGCGGTTATATTTTCGGAGGTGGAATTGGATCATTTTAATTCTATATGGAAACCGGGAAATACCAGATAATTTTTTCGTGATTTGAAAGTAGAAGTCAACCCGGAAAGCTTACGTTTTTAACTAACCGGGAACTAGGGCTTAATTTTTGTCATATTTTTTTACTTTGAAAACTGGGAGATGACCCTTTCCCTCTGCCAACACACACACCCTACCGTTATCTCTGTATATTTATGTGGCAGGAATTGCGCCGAAGCATGGCAGCCTGCAGCCTGTCCGTCGTTCGATAGCATAATNAAAAAGATCTATGTCCCCTGACCTCGTGTTGACCTGGTGTCTCGTTTAGTCTATTTCTGACTAACCTAACACTAACCCTAATCCTACCCTAACCTACGCCTATACCCTATTATTATATTTTATATATATATATATATATTAGTTTCAGAATAGCTAAACGAGCGAGGTCAAACAGAGGTCAGGGGAGACATTAGACCTTATTGCTGCAGTTAGTGCGTTTGAGATTGCGAACGAGCGCGCATGCTTGATCAAAGATTGGGATCAATGAGGTTTAATATATATATATATATATATATATATAATTAAGCATATTCCTAATGATGGTCTTTGGGCTTGCTACAAAGTACAGGGGCATTCGCATTACAAAACTAGAAAGAAGGTACTCGGGGAGTGCGAATCCTTCGCATACGCGATCACTACACCTGTGATATTTTATAGGCTGAGGTTGCTACTTGTAATAGATGACGCTGACCTTGGTTTGTTTTTTGTACTGAACCGATCGACTATCTGCCTGTGCTTTTTATTTTTATTTTTACGTGCATGTATGTATGATATTCATTGTTGGATATCATTTATTTATGGATGTCTTTTTGCTCCCTGGATTTGTTAATTCTAATAGAACAGAAATGCACACTCAGACATACATGGAACTTGCAAAGCAGATATATTGATTCATGTTTAATGCACATTTAACTACATGTATATGAACAAGGAGGAATGTTAGACCTCTAAATACATGTGACAAATACACAATGAAATGTGCATGTACAAGCAATTAACACAATGAAAGTGGGGAAATTGTGTACGTGTATATTTGTATGAAACCTGCAAATGTGCAATGTGCATGTTAAATGCATAACTACGAACTGGCTTCTTCTACAGCGCAGTGAACACACTCTGCCACACACAACACGCCTGGAAATACCACCTGGAACCCCCGCCCCGCGTTAGCAATGGTACGGTACTTCCGCTATGACCCAGCGTTGGAAATATACTTAATCACAATATACTTAATTATTATATGATAATAAGGTCAAGGTCATTCAGAATCAATAGGGTTCCAGCGCTCCATAAGATGCACATGTGGACCAAGTTTGAAGTGTCTACCTCTTTTACGGTTGCAAAGATATCGATCGGGCAGACACACACACATACATACAAACGAGCACGAAAACAATATCGCAGTGGCTGGAGGTACGGTAGCCGTCGTTCGTTGAAACCCTCTTTTTGGCGTTAGGGTTAGGGTTAGGGTTAGGGTTGGGGTTCAGGGGCGGATTCAGACCGTATTTGCCGTATTGGGAAATACGGTCTAGATTTCAAAGTGCCCTTCGAAATTTTGCGCTAAAAAATACAGAAAACAATTTGATAGAATTTGGCTATATTCTTTATTTGTTTTCTTTTTCTTTTGATTCATTGACAGGACTTGAAGGAAATCAAAATTTTACATGGTAACAAAACTAGCTTTGATATCTGAAAAATAAAAGAAGTGCTTGAATCATTCTGCATTAATTGCTGGTATGCTAAGCGCAGACAAAATGAAGCAGAAATAAAATTCCATATGGTTTTTAGCTATTGCTGCTTGACTAAATGTGTGCTCAATTTTTGTGCCCAGGGACCCTTGAAATAATGAATTTTTTTTGGGGAGGCACCCCAGATCCCCCGCCATGTGCTTCCGCGCCTAACGGCGCCCACTGTGGGGTGGTGTGCCCTTTTTGGGGGATGTGACCTTAAAATCTGGAAAAATACTGTCTAGCTTCAGCCCTGGATCCGCCCCTGGGGTTAGCTGCACTACGTGCGGAGGATAAAGACACAAAGACCGAAGCTTATCGTGTATAGGTCAATGTTCTGTCGTACCTTGGTTGGTGTATAAGTACTAACAAAATGACGCATTCACTTTTTGTTAGTAGCAAACCATATGTAACTCTATAAATGAACTAGTTACAAGTATCTATTAGACCTGATCGTGACAAAACTCTGCAGGGGCGCGAGACTCCCGCCCAGAATATGATGATATATTTATTCAAGTCGCTGTTCATTGTGTCAGATACGCCTCTCAAAGTACGGCAGTTCTTTGCAGGGCGCCTGTATTAGCATGTAGGATCAGCTATACTGCGGCTGCTAAGTCTGAGACTATACTCGGCAATAACTTGCAGTTTTCTGCTTATATCGTCGGATGCCGCGCCAAAGAAGAAATTGGAGTAATTATTGATGCATGTTTGTCTAGCTGGTTGTGATCGCTACGTTTGCCTTCTTCGTTAGACTATAACATTGTTCTTCAGGTTCATCAGAAATTAAATAAATGCTGAAGCCCCGTTCCTCTGAACTTCTCCTCGTATATCTTATCCATCTTCTCGTTCTCTGCAACCGTGAAGTGAGTCTTCCAGCCTCCGGCGCGACCTGTGAGCAGTAAGCGAACAACTCATCACTATCTTGGGTCGACGCAACAACAATAGATGTCTTAGGGAAACGCTTGTAACTGTACTCCCCAGCTACGATCTGCGACCTGCTATCATCAGCATCGTAAACAGACCATACTGTCACAAGTCTAGGATGTCATTACCTTGGTGAACGTGCACATGCTCCAGGTGAACATCAACATGCAATGGCGTCCTAGATTGATGATCTCATAACTGTTTATGGTGTTTCGGGCAACGGGCCCCCTGACTATATGATATAACATGGTCGCTCTCCTTTTTCATGATAGGCTGCTGATGTATGACGCGTGTGGTGCGTCCGTGCGTGCGTGCGTGCGTGCGTGTGCGTGCGTGCGCGCGCATGTGTGTGTGTGTGTTTGTGTGTGTGTGTGTGTGTGTGTGTGTGAGAGAGAGAGAGAAAAGAAAGAGAGGAGAGAAGAGGTGTGTGTGTGAGAGAGAGAGAGAGTGTGGTGTGTGTGTGTGCGTGCGTGTTGTGTGCGCGCAGTGTGTGTGTGTGGTTGTGTGTGTTGTGTGTGTGGTGTTGTTGTGTGTGTGTGTGTGTGTGTGTGGTGCTGTGGTGTGTGTGTGTGTGTGTGTGTGTTGGCAATGTATATACCGATACCTTTTTCTGATGAGCAGGTGCCGCCTCCGAATCACTGACGCTGATCGCAGGAACGAAATAGTTAAGACGCATGGTTGTTGTATCTTCATTTTTCGTGAAGCTCGTCTCCGTCGTTGTATCTTTATCAATCTGCTCCCTCTGTCAACGTTTTTTCCCAGGAAGCTGCGGTCAATCTTTGAACTACGTGCGCGCGGGGAGTCCTAGCGTGAAGTGATATGAACGCACAGATATTGCGATAGGGTCCTTGCGATTAGGGGGAAGCTCCGTACAATAGAATACGAAACAACGGAAGAGAGAGAGAGCGAAAAGAGAAGAGAAGAGAAAGAGAGAGAGATAAGAAAGAAAGAAAGAAAGAAAGCGAGAGAGAGAGAGAGAGAGAGAGAGAGAGAGAGAGAGAGAAAGAGAAAGAGAGAGATATACGAAAATACTATATTGTACCTCGTTTAACGGTGTCTCATTTACCTCGGTGTTTTACTTAGCAGACAATCCCTCAGAAACGTTACTTATCTGTAAAATGGGGCACACACGGTGGCAGATACGTGTACGCGATGGTTGTGACAACATATCAATACGTTCGTATGTTTGGAGGCCAGAGGTGGAATCAGCATTGTTATTTATTCAAGAAATACGCATAACACCAAGGTATTATGCTTATGTTATTATTATCTCTTGATAATACGTAAATGAGAGTAATTTACGGTACTAAACTTACTTTAAGCATATCTTCGTATTTCAAGAAGAGAATATTATCCCAGTCTTTTCGCTCCCAGAATTCCAGGTTGTGGTCCCAGTAGGAGCCGTAGGGAGCTGGTCAAATGTGTTTCACAATATTATTAATCATTCTTATAAAATTTCCTATTATATATGCAATAGTACCATTTTTACGTGAATTCCCAAACGCTTAATATTTCTGCTCTGATATTTACAGCAGATTTTTCTGCACGAAGATTCTGAATAACGTACTGGCGTCATGGAAGAAACAGTTGAGATATTGCGAGAAGGTCCATTTGCAATATTCGGGATCGGTGACGCCAGGTATCGAAAAGCCTTTTGGGTCGAAGTGATAGAACGATACGATCGCATCTTTCGGATTCCTAGTAACGTAGACGATCTAGAATGTGCAAGTAACGTGTGCTGTTACTGACCTATTACACCCATGGTAATGCCACAGGCTCTATACATGTAGCCCTGCGCTCCAACTAGACATGGATAGAATGGTTCAGTTACACTTCATGGACCCGGATTTTGTTGGTGGACTTAAGGTTATTGGTTAGGGTTATGCTTAGAGTTAGAGTTAGGATTAGCGTTAGGATTATGGTTAGGGCTAGAGTTAGGGTTAAGGTTATGGTTATGGTTATGGTTAGCGTTGGGATTAGGGTTAGGATTATGGTTATGGTTAGGTTTAGGGTTATGGTTATGGTTAAGGTTATGGTTATAATTATGGTTAGGGTTAGGGTTAAGGTTATGGTTAGAGTTAAGGCTATGATTAGGGTTAGCGTTAGGCCTATAAATAGGGTTATGATTAGGGTTAGGGTTAGGGTTAATAATGATGAATTACGCACCGGAGTACCATAGTGGAATAGAGCCGGTAGAGATAATCGATTAGGCCTACAGACACGACGAATGGATTTCTTTCTTTCCTATGCGTCCCGCCACATATCAATCCGGTATTCTAACTCTCATCCAGATATTTTCCCGCGCGCACGTCAGATATTTTCCCGCGCTGCAGACGCTCGCCGCGCGCGCGTGCGTACCTTTTGTTTTTTGCGTCTCTCCCGGATGTCTTCGCACAGATACCTGAACGGGATGTGAGTCTTCATCAGCCGCGGCGAGGGCATGGCGCTGATGTCGAGTACCGGTTGGTCAGCTCCTCCGCTGATGTCGATCTGTTCCAGCATCGGAAATATGTCTTCGATCGTCTTGTCGCCGAACTTGTCGAGATTGGCGTCGTTCATGACGTACATGACTATCGTCTGCACCCACGTCGTTCCTGTATGTACGTATACGTGCGTGCGGTAGAATCGTGATACAGTCCATCGCGAGCGGGAAGATCCATCTGCGGCTGCATGACTTGCATTATTGCGTTCGTCGTTTGACCTTGGTGCGTGTTATTATGTACGGGGTCATGGGTAGATCGATTTAAACTTGTGATGAATTTTAACTTAAAACGTTGTGATTATTGTGACTACTCTACCTGTCGCTACACTACCTTTGCATACATTTCATGATTGGTACCATTCTATAAATATTTTGCATCACGTAACTACGTTCACTAGTTTTGTGGGACCGTTTGAACATTCCATTATCGCGAAGCTGAAGATAGCAGGTGCACGTTTGCTGGTCATTTACTGCTTTATAGCCTATAACAGCAGGAACCCGTAATAAATTTTTATGCTGAAGGAATCAGTAATATGTGTGTACACTGACAGGTGAGTATAAATTTGTCTCAATTTATTTTTTAGTTCATTTGATGAATGATCGTTTTAAAGTCAGTGTTTAGGTGTTCAGTTAGAGCTTGGGGTTATGGTGCTGATTAGGGATAGGGATATGATGATGATGTATGTTACGTATGCTACGTACGTACGTACGTACGTGTTAGTGTAGGTTAGTGTTATACGTATGTAGATGCACGATAACGTTTGCACGATGGGGGTCCTAAACTAGTATTGAGTCGCTTCAGCACTCACACACTCACCACATTTCGGCCAGCTGCACACAAACACGTCGTCGTCCCTACACTTCATGTTCTCCACCTGGTTTATGAAGGGCACCATGATATTCACAAGTACTACTGTACCATGTCATCCTTATACCACAACTGATGCGACGGTAGCTCGGGCCGCTGTTCCTCCGACATATCGTTAGACTATATTGCTGACCAAACCTGACCGCATTCAGTCAGTGTGACCATCTCTCCCAGTTCGCACACCTTAGTGTATATAGGACTACCGACCTGCTGCTCCCGCTGTCACCTGGGACTACTGCTGTGCTCTTGATCCCAGGGAGCTATCACGCCTCTCCTCTCACACCCGCGGTAGTTGGCCAATATAAATCCCGTTTACACATCGCCACCTATCAGACACCGCGCGCACACACATATATATCAAGAGCTAATAATACCTAGAGTGTACAACGGAAAAACGGGAAAATAGTGCTATTTCACGACTACATTATTCTACTTTGCTTGCGAGTCTAGAATAATTTCATGGTATTGCATTAAGCAGAATTCCTTGCTCTCTACAACAAGACCAACCGCTTGTCAATACGATACTCCTAGGCTCCGATCCTAAACCTCCCCTCCCACAGGCATCACAGCGCCTCGAATCCACATAATTCAGCAACCTCCGCGCGTCTAAGCATT
>NW_014580704.1:0-10987 GCF_000485595.1 Priapulus caudatus
GCCGTCTCGTACGCGGATTGGGGCCTTCGCCCTGCCGTCTCGTGCCTCGGTCGTCGGCGTCGCTCTCTCTCTCGCGTCGATCCCCATGCGCCAGTATCAAGATCTTCGCCTCACCCTCTCTGTGTTTCGTCTCTGCCGTCTTCCGTCCTGCTCCAGGCCTCCGGCGCGTCGCGCATTCGCAGCAGTGCCGGAGGTGAACGTGAACGCCCCCTCCATCGCGTATCAGCTTCGCAGGGATGCAACGCGGATCACCGCAGCGCTGCCGCTCTCTTGCCTCGGTCGCGCGGGGCGCTAGCGCGAGGTCGTCGCAATCTAGCGTCGCTGTCACTCTGATGCCGATCGTGGTGCGCTTCTCCTCTCTCGTCTCTCGCCGCGGCGGTGAGCCAGCACCGAAGCGCTAGGCGCCGTCCCGCTTGTATTCGCGCATCGCCGCGCACAGCTCAGCGTCGCGGACCTTAACCGTCGTTCAGCCGGCGTCTCGTGTGTGCGGCCTGCGGCGTCGCTGGTCCTCCGCTCTCGTCTCTCCTTCTCCTCGTAGTTCTCTCTCTCCCCTCTTGTGTCGCTCTCTCGCCGCTCGCTACCTCGCCCGTCCACCTTCCATCGATGCTCCTCCTCGTCTCTCAGATTCTCCTTGGAAAACTTATCGTCTTTAGAATAGGGCGTGAGTAAGCGAGAAGCGAGTTCTCAGATAGAACCATTAAAGGCTGGTGATAATCACAAGTCAGTTACGTGGATTTTTCACATCGGCGCAAATTTCTTATGCTAGCCGCACACTATCCGATTTGGGCACTGTGCACCCGCACTAACGCCCCGGCACACTTATCCGACCCGATCCCGATCGATCGGCGAGGGCCACCGGCAGGCACGTGTCCGACTCAAAGTTCGACGCACGAACCAGTGGCACTGCTCGCTGGCGCTTCCAAGCGGAATTTTAGCGTGTACTAAGGCGTCGGAGTGTTTCCCATGGTTACGATATGGCCAATTCCATTCGAATCGCGGCGGTTGTCACCTATGGCGGCAGCTCTGGTGATTGGTCAAATTTTCGTTCAGCGCCCTCGGTCCGATCGGGGTCAGATGGCCACGGCCAGCTAGTCCGAGTCGCGTCGTAAGCACCTCGCACACTACCGACCCGATCTAGCTCCCGATTCAAGGAATTCGCCCATCGGGCCAAAATCGACCTCAGCCGAGCCAATCTTAACCTCCCGAGCCAAACTAGAACCATCTCGATCCAATCGTAAGCCTTCAAATACCTCGGTCGGATAGTGTGCGGCTAGGGCATTTATGGAGTTCAGGTTCGCGTGTGCATTCATAAAATCCAGGAGAGACAATGATACACGATTGCGTGGCAGCCAGCTTGCTGTGACGCCTGAGCGGCTGCGCGCGATGAGACGTGCCAGTTCGCGGGATATGCGCCGCTGACCCGGGAATGGGTTCAAAGTATGAAGCGCGCTGTCCGCAGTGGACGACGTGCGGCGGCCACAATTCGAGCCAGGCGGCGCACGGTCTCGCACAGCGGTCAGCGAATGGTGCTGTAGTTTTAGAAGATAACAATAAAAGACTATTTGTCTAAATAAGAACTATCGGCGGCTTAAATAAGAAGCACATATACACCAGGCGGTCCTTTAATTATTTTGACTAGTCAGCTCAAGGGCTTGTTGGGGATGCCCATTATGCGGAGCCTTGCCAATGAAATCGGCACTAACTGGAAAATTGTCGAAGTGGAATTGTGTTTTTCGAGGAACGGGCCCAAAGAAAATGTCTCCCTCAGTTACACATTGCACGCCGTCCCTGCTCAATCACGCATTTCAGGGCGTAAACAATAACAGAGATGAAATTGTGCTGAGTTTGTGGCTCTTGACGGGCACGGCTGCATTGACGTACAAGATCTGTTGAAAGCACAACACGTTGGAACGTTTCGGATAAAAAAATAAATATTCACAATATTTTTTCAAGCAATGATCCGCAGACCGCCTGTGTGGCAAAAAGGTGAACGTAGATGTAAAAATTTACCGGTTAGTACTTAACTGTCACAAATCCGTGACTAAACTGACGAACCACTGAAATTGGGTAACAGAGTGTTCTATGGAACTCTTAACAAATTCTGAAGGAAATAACGAGGTTATCATCGCAGAACTGGCTGACACCGTGACGGCCCATGCCTGATGCCACCAAAGGCTAATGTAAAGAGGCAAGACAGGCGTGTTGAGGCGAAGGTGCTGCCCTCCCGATATCCATTATCCGAGAGTTTAAAATCGCCGATTAAAAACACTGTGTCTGATTGGCTGGAAATTCAACTCGCGCTGAAAATACATTTTAAGGCGCGCGGGATAAAATAGGTAGGTTTGGCGGTAATGGCCTTCCGATATATGCGTGCCTATATGAGTTCGGGCATGCGTGAATGTTGCCAGCGTGCGCGATAGACCGCAACTGGTGCGTGCGTGCGTGCCTGCAAGCGGTGCCGAATGCGTTCGGGCATGCAGTGAATGTGCGTGCGTGCGCGCGCGGAAGGTGCAAGTGGCGTGGCGTGAGATGCGATGCGCGTGGACTACGTATACGCTGTCCCCATTTTACAAGTGGCGAGAATAGATAAGAGATATTTCGCAAAAAGAAATGCGAATGTATAACCCTACGTGTATAGAAACACAATTCCCGCGCGTGCACACTTGCAAATAATAATTATGTCTTTCGTCTCCGCTCCTGATAAAAAAAGCAAACCGCAAAAGCGGACATTTGAAACATTGTTTGTTTACAACTCTTGCGTTTCCCCCCTGCTTTAATAACTCCCGTTATCAGCATCATGCGATGCGTATGTGTAAAGGCGCGCCCATTTGTGGTATTGGTTGCTGCGTCAGCAGCTGAAATCTGTACCGTAGAGCTCAAAGCCAATCAGGTGAGATCTGAAGTTCATAACGTACAACAGTACACCAAGTTATGAGTAACAGCAATTCCACTTACCTATCTATAGTGGTAATCATTTCGGATATTTTCTCATAGAGCCGCAACGATCACATGCGTCACCGACCCTGTCTATCTAATCTGATCCATTGGAGTTCGTATGTAATGTATGTATGTAGATAATGTATGTATGATGTAATGTATGTATGTATGTATGTCCTGTATGTATGTAAGTATGTATGATAATGTAAATGTATGTATGTGATGGATATGGGTATGTATGTATGGTATGTATGTATGTGTAATATGTTTTATGTATGTATTGTATGTATGTAATGGTATGTATGTAATGTATGTATGTATGTAAGTGTATGATCGTGATGTATGTATGTATGTAGTGTATGTATGTATGTGATATGTATGATGTATGTATGTAATGGCTATTGTATGTATGTATGGTACTGTATGTATGTATGTATGTATGTCATGTATGTATGTATGTAGTTATGTATGCTATGTATGTATGTATGTATGTAGTAGTATGTTAGTGTATGTATGTATGTATGTATTTATGTATGTATCTATGTATGTATGTATTATGTATGTATGTATGTATGTATGTATGTATGTAGTATGTGATGTATGTATGTATGTATGTGACTGTATGTAGTATGTAGTATGTATGTATGTGATGTATGTATGTATGTATGTATGTATGTATGGTTGATGTATGTATGTATGCTATATATGTATGTATGTATCTATGTATGTATGTAGTATGTATGTATGTATGTATGAAATATCGGCCGCCAAACCCGGCCCAAGCGATCCCACTGATGCAATTCTTTACAGGGCGATTTCCTATACCGGTGAGCTTGATTCTAGAACGAAGCCAACAAAAAATCGTCAACCGTCAACTCAAGCGCGAAACCGTATTCCGTGAAAAAATCCCCTGAATATCGTGAACACTCTGAACAAGGTCAAGCAACTCACTTACAGATGCTGCCACACACAGAAACCTAATAACTATTCTTGCCCTCACCTCATGGATCTCATCGAGGCTGCTGGTATTGGCAAAACGCGAAACCGAAACCATACATAAACAAAGCGCATAACCCCAGAAGCAGTTCAGAGGTACTACTCACTTTGAGGTTGACAGTTTCAGTGCAGATCTACAGATCTCAGAATGCATTGTACCATTCAAAGGCTATGACATTTCTGATTACTAAGGAAAAATTTCTTAATTTCAATTTGCATAAGTTTGCGCGCGCAAAAAAGCAGTTCGACTAGACAACTATCCAGTGCGACACATGACCGCACTCGCTGCCCTGTCCTATGCTAATAACCTATAATGAAATTTCTTTTATTCCGTGATACGATCTGCACAATGTGATAGGCTGTAGCGAGTTGGGAGCTGCAAGAGTTGGATACGGCCAGGAATCTCTACATATTGAGCCAGAGAATAACAACGCCAAAACATTGTTTGTATCAACGAGGCTATGAAATGAACAAGTCCAACGCCATTCGTACATGCTGTATATAGATTACTAACTTGTTTGTCCCCTTTAACACTATATTACGATTATGTCGCCAGGGTGTCGTAAGTTGGGTTGTGTCTGTCATAGTAAATGTCATACGTAACAGATTTTTTCCCATCTTTATTAATCGGCGCAAGGATAGAGAAGATGGGTCCGCAAAAACCAATGCTGCCTAACGGCCTAACCCTAAGGGGGGTGGGGGGGGGGGGGGGGCGGCGGGCGGGCCCGGGGGGGGGGCGGGGGGGGGGGGGACGGGGGGGGGAGGCGGGGTGGGGAAGCGGACCGGGGTGGAGGGAGGGGGCGGGGCGGGGGGGGCAGGAGGGAGGAGGGGGGGAAAGGGGGGGGGGGGAGGCCAAGGGAGCCACGCGGAGGGACGACGGGGGGGCGGGGGGGGTAGGGGGGGGGGGGAGCGGGCCGGGATGGAGCGCGGAGAACGGGCCAGGGCCGGGAGGGAGGGAGGTGGGGGAACGGGGGGGGAGGGCGCGGGGGGGGGGTGGTCGAGACGCGGGCCGCGGACGGGGGGCGGGGTGCGCGGGGGGGAGGAGGGGGCGGCGGGAAGCGGAGAGAGGGGGCGGGGGCGGGGAGGGGGGGCCGGGGGGTGGGGCGCGGGGAGGGGGGGGACGGGGAGGGGGAGGGGGGGGAGGGGGCGGGGGAGCGAAGGCGGTGGGGTGGGCAGGGGTCAGGGGGGGAGGAGGGGGCCCCGAACCGGACGGTGAGGCTTATCCGGACGGCAGACGCCGCGCAGGACCGCGCCGGCCGACCTCGGCCATGCGCGCGAGGCGCTGGGCGTCCATCGAGTGCCGCGGATCGCCGCGCGGGTTGGCCGCGAGGAAGGCACAGGAGAAGCCACCGTGGGGGAGCAGGGCGGCTAACCCTAACCCTGTCTAACCATAACCCTAACTATAACCATAACCTATTATATTGAGTATAATATTATATTTATATTCATGTAAATGACATTAGTTTATTCGACCCATGTTCTCTATCTTGACCCTTATTATCTTATTAGACGTGATTTCTAAATATTGCATATTGTTGTTAATGTTATTGTCGATTTTTACGCAATGTTTCTATTGCGCCCATTATTAGTAGTATGAATTAGTAGCACGATTTTCCCAGCGCAGCGGGTACCCGCAGCTAGTATATATATAAAGTTGTTAGCGACAATTAGTTCGTACTCGCATAACTAGAGAACTCCGCAGCCTAGAGGAAAACTAAAGATATTTTCACACCTGGCGGCAGGAGTAAGATAATATAGGATCCTATATTATATCCTATATTATATCATACACGCTATATATATTATCCTATATATATACACGTATATATACACACACATATATACACACTATATATACACACACATATATACACACCTTATATATATATACACACATATACTATATTATCCTATATTATATAATATCCTATATTATCTTACTCCTACCGCCAGCAGGTGGCATTCTTGTCATCAGACAAGACCATTCCTCACAGGGCTATAGCCACTGTTTGAAAGCCCAGGCAAGCTAAGCCACCAGCCTAGTAAAACGCTATGAACCATGTGTGACGTTCCAAGCTATATCTCCATAAAAAGAAGATAGAGGTATGGAAACAAAGTAAAGTTTGAGTGTGAGGTGGGTGTCCAACGCTAATTTAGATGCAATTTTTATCGAGTTGCACGTAATATATCATCGGTAAAATTAGGCAAGCAAATGTTGAATTTCTCGTGTTTTGGAGTGTCAAACTCCTCCTATATTATCTTACTCCTAATAATACGTATAGCAACATGTTCTGCTAGCATCTATGACAAATACGACATACACATATACGTTCTCCTATGACACTATTTGTCATAGGAAGATTCTTTTTATGACAAATATTGGCGAGTCAACTTTGTTCCGCTTTACAGCTCAAATTCACAGCTTGCGTTTATAATAGCGCTCCTAAACTCCTATGATGCGCACAACAAATATAACAATATTTGTCATAGAAAGAATCTTCCTATGATAAATAGTGTATTAAGAGAGCGTATAATCGTATGTCGTATTTGTCATAGATTCTAGCAGAACAGGCTGCGTATATATATATATAGTCTAGAAGCGATCGCATGCGAGCATGCATGAGGCCGAACAGGCAATGAGAAATTACATGACCCGTATTACTGGTGTAGTGGTGTGAAACTAAGTATCCCGACATAATTAACATGACAGCAAATGTGTGAAAAACGAAGCATGAAGCTAATATAATAATTATAATTATAATAATAATTAGAATAATTATTTAATAATTATACATAATAATAATAATAATAATAATAATAATAATAATAATAATAATAATAATAATAATAATAGCATTAATAGACATAAGCGTTTTAGCAAATTTGAACGTGGAGTAAAGTTATGCATACTGTATATCAACGCAAGCTATTTCGTTACTGTTCTCCCCTTTTATAACGTTTTAAATTCATTTTCCGATATTGACTGTTCCGATTTGTCGCTGGACAAAGAAAAATGAGTACAGGACGTGTGCGTAAAAACGATATATGAACTTTACACGAGGATTTACCGACTAATAACAATTGCATGCATGAATTTCGGAGTGAGCGAAGTTGTCTTATAATGGAACAAACGTTTGCAATCATGTATATCTGTTGTGCATGAGTTCGTGCGCTATTGTGCGTGCGTGCGTGCGTGCGTGCGTGTATGAGTGCGCTACTGTGCGTGCGTGCGTGCGTGCGTGCGTGCGTGCGTGCGTGCGTGTGTGCGTACGCTGCTGTACGTGCGTGTGCGTGCGCGTGCGTTCGTGTTTACTCGTGCGCGAATGTACGTGCATGAGCAGTCGTTTGGCACGTACGTCACTCGTGATTGCGCCGTGTATGCATTTGACGCTGATCTGTGTGCATTATGCGTGTTCGTGTGCGTTTAGCTGTGACGTATGCGCGTGGGCAGGCGTGCGTGCGTGCGTGTGTGTGGGTGTGACATTAACGTTCATGTACGTCATCGTCATCTACTTGGTAATTATGGGAACACGTAAACCAGATGCTATATGTTTCATATAAGTGCCGTTTATGTGCTTATGGTGATAGATTTCCAGAACACGGACGTATTTGCCTGCCTGCCTGCCTGTGTGCTTGCCAGCCTGCCTGCTTGCTTGCCTGCCTGCCTGCCTATACCCGCTTGCCTGCCTGTGTGCTTGCCAGCCTGCCTAATTGCTTGCCTGTCTGTCGACCTGCCTGCTTGCTTGCCTGTCTGCCTGCCTGTCTGCCTGCCTGTCTGCGTCTCTGTCTGCCTGCCTGCCTGCCTGCCTTCCTATCTACCTACATGCTTGCTCGCGTGACCCGTAGAAATGTTCTTTACTGCGTAGAAATGAGCCTAAATATCAATAATATACAACTTATATATATACCTTATAATGTTAAACGTGATTCGGTGTAAATACATTTAATAATAATATATAAATACATTTAAATTGAACAAAAGAGTTAATCGCCGTTTTGCTTGATAGTTTGAATATCGTATACGAATTTTGTAATAATAACGTTGAAATATAAACTAAATGAAATAAAATAAACTTATATATATATAACTTAAATATATATAACTTATAACAAATATCTTGTACGCAGAACACTTTAGAGTGTTGTGTACGGGCGAAAAAGGATTCGGATACAAGGGTTCAATCCCCCATCGAGTAATACCAAACTTCATGTGTCAAGCGCGACTTCATCAATCAACATAACGGCACCGGCGGCAGGAGCATCTACGGAGCGAAGTTTTCAGATGAGAATTTCAAACTCAAGCACACGTCCGCAGGTGTTTATACGCTGTTGATATTTATAGCTATAGATAACGGCAGCGTGCATCTACCTAAGTTCTATTGATTTTCTGGTTTAGTTTTGACTGTACAACATTCAAGATTCAAGATTCAAGATTTTTATATGTGCTAAACGAGGATAATCTAACAGTGGGAAAATTAAACAGTTATTACTTCTTAATATAAGCACGGTATGGCGAAATGACCTTGCGTCATCGAGTCAGCCATACACATATTTTACAGTACATATTGCTTTCCAACACACGATGCTAATGATATTTACAATATTGAGCTATCTGACGATTACAGCACACACACATCCCTCACATAACAACGTCTATACTACGCTACAATACACGACGATATAATTATTACATACAATACTGACCATGACAAGACATTATAACTCACTCACAGCACACATTACGATTAGATCAACTTTATATACGTCTATGACGATTACAGACATGATGATAGACACGATATTTACAACAAAACATGACCTATAGATGATTCATCAACACGCCAAACAATACGGTTACAATACCCGACGCTAATACTACCTACCAATACATGACAGCATATATTACTCTAGCAATACTATGTCATGATATGACATTCTATACTACTATGACATAGCAACAACATGATGATATATATATTTACAATACTATAACGTGAATGAACATTACACGACGATCATGAAAAAACACTAGCATAGATTACATTCAGTCCCCCAAAAACATTACGTAACTTACATTACTTTACAATATTAATACCATAGTTATACAATAAACAGTGAGATCACGATTCGAATACTTAAACTTATCTATACAATTTCATTTTCTCTTTCTTTCGTGATACACAACAGCCACTATCTTTGCTCCAATATACATACCTAGCTCAATTCGAACAAGATCCCCTCTACTAAGAATTTAGGCAAAGTTATATGATATAATTATGATGCAATAAGTTCTTATGTATGAAACACCGGATAGACTATATACAATGCTGTACAAAATAAATATAATATAGATATAATTTGATTTTTATATGCATACCTTAATTACTAATATAAAATATCCTCAATTTAATACAATAGATTCTACGTATATTTATTAATAAGAAACTGCTTAAGATTAAATTAAAGGAATTCAGATTGCTTACTTGTATTGATTGAGGTATATCATTCCAGCACTTTACTCTCTTAAATTTTAGTGAGTTTTGTCCTAATGATGTTAAAGTACGAGGGAGATGATATTGAGAGTAAACTGAATAACGTGTAATATGGGGGTGAATATCATTAACTTTAATAAAGTATTCTCTATATAAGATGGGTAGTTTATTATTATGAAATTTATGCATAAATTTCCCAAGTTCCAAAGTATAGATGTCTTCTAGTTTCAATAAATTTAATTTTTTATAATATTGGGTAACATGGTCTTGATATTTTCCGGACGCGATATATTTTATAATTTTATTGTGAATAACTTTTATTGGATGTAGAATATATTTAGGTGATGATGCCCAGCTCAGCACTGCATAATGAAGATATGGGTATGCTAAAGCATACCAAACCTGGAGGAGAGTAGATATATCTGTACAGTGTCTTAATCTATATATAATTCCTGCCACTTTAGCAAGTTTTGTGCTGAGAACTTTTATATGCGATGATCATTTTGAATTATTATCTATATATACACCCAAATATTTTATTGATTGAGTTTGTTCTATGTTCTGGTTGTCGATGGCAATATTAAATAAATTCCTATAAATTTTTTTATTTGATATGACCATGTCTTTCGTCTTACCATAGTTTATTGAGAGCCAGCATCCAATTATTAATCTTATCTATTTCAATATTTACTATATTTTCCAGATCCATTATGTTATCTTCCGAAATAAATAAATTTGTATCATCAGCAAACAGTCTAGTGTTAAAGGCAGACGCATTAGGTAGATCATTTATATAAATTAGGAAAAGCAATGGTCCTAAAGTCGATCCTTGCGGAACCCCACAAGTGATATCAACCAGATTACATTTCACATTACCTAGATGTATACTGCTTCCTATTTTTTAGGTAATTTTCAAACAGCTTTAATCCTACCCCCCTAATTTCACAATGTTCTAATTTACCTAGTAATATGCTGTGTTAAACAGTATCGAATGCCTTTGATAAATCTAAGAATGTTCCACACGTTAATTTGCCTTTATCTGCTAATTCAAGTATGTTGTCATAAATTTTAGAAATGGCAAGTGTAGTAGAGTAAGATTTCCGAAATCCAAATTGATATGGAGTTAATATATTACAGTCCGTTAAGAAGCTTAATCAGGCGCGGATTTAGATGGGGGCACATCCGGCCCGTGCCCCCCTTTTGAAACCAAAAAAAAAAAATTAATTACATTATTAAAAAAATTACAAAATTACAAAATTAATTTTTCTCAATTTCAATGTTGTAAATAAGGTTACAAGATGAGGTTCCAGTCAGAAATTGTGACATCATGACCCATTTTCATGTTTAACATAACTATTCAAATTTGTCAGTCATTCTTCTGAATTTCCTGCCAAAGAAAACATCTCAGAGTCATTACAAGAATTTGATTTTTACATTGTTAGAGATATATTTCTGGCCTGCAACTGTTATATGTCATAGGAAATGTATGTATGTATGTAACCGGATGTTTCATTAGGGAAGAAAGTACTAATTTTATTTTGCTTCTGTAATGACATACTCAT
>NW_014580704.1:12177-15028 GCF_000485595.1 Priapulus caudatus
TACCGCTCGGGCACTATTCCTTCCCTCAGCAACACTATGAGAGCATAGTGCCCCCAACAGCAGGCATTAATATATAAATATTGGCGACAATATCTTATTAGACATTTTTAAGAACTTGTTTGAAATATCTTCTGGTCCTGGCGATTTGTGAATATCTAGACTATTTATTATATTGGATACTTCTTGCTCATTTACAGGTCTGAGACAGAAAGTTTTGGTGTTTTGTTCACCTAAGAATGATTGAAATTGCATGTTTGTACTTTTTAAATTCTGAGCCATGTTTGGTCCAATTTTTGGCAAAAAAAAACTAATTAAATGTATTACAAATATCTGAAGTGTTAGAAGTAATAATATTATCTTCCCTTATTAAACTATCCGGGGTTACCGACGATTTGCTTTTAATCCGCACAATGTCAGTTATAGTTTGCCATAGTTTATTTGTGTTATGTTTGTATCTTATTAATTTATCTGTATAATAGTTACGTTTTGTAGTTTCTTTAAGATGTGTTAGTTTATTAGAATATATTTTGTAAAAGTCTCTAGTTAAATCATTGCCTTGTAATACATTTCTTATAGACTGTAAGAGGCCTTTAGTAATCCATGGTTTCTTCATTTGTTTATTTTCTTTCCTAGTTAGTGGTCTGTAAGGAGCGTGATTATCTATGACTTGGGAAAATACATGAATCAGAGTAGATAGTTGGTCACTACATGGCAGGTTACTAATTGCATGGTTCGGAAATGACTGGCCTAGTTCATTCAAAAATGGCTGTAAGTTAAAATTAGTAAAGTTTCTAATCCAAACCTCCTTGTTAGCCTGCTTATAGTTTACTGCTTTGATCAGTATGAATATAGGTAAGTGGTCAGACACTTCGTGTAGCAGTATTCTTGGGATAGGGAGGGAGGGAGAGGATTCAGCCCGAATCCCAGCTCTAGCTAATTCTAATTATTAAAACCCTTCCACTGCGGGGATAAATGAAATTTTCTAAATAACTGCGTTGATAAATCGCAACTAAGCAACGTTGATTGCGTACACAAGATTTACGCAAAATATGTTGTGTACGCAGACACGCACACACACACACACACACACAAACACACACGTACAACACACACAATGTCATGCACGTTGCATGCATGCCTTCACGGCCCGGCTTCAACGTATTCTGAAGTACGATGCACTGGAACGGAAATATTAAAACTATATTATTTTTCATAATTATGTACTGATGGTATATACAATTTTGTAAACAATGTTTTGTTAGTTATCATACTTATAATATATATTTTAGATACTTCAGTCAAAACATCAGCTTTAGCTACATTCCTCTTTGAAATTTACAAATTGACTTTTTAAAATGATCAGAATTGGTTGCTTTCAACATAGCCTGAAAATGCAGGAAATGCCATTTCCAGGCTCTACATTTCAAAATTTTTCGGGTGGAGTACCCCCAGACCCCCCGCATCGGCTTCGCGATCGCGGCGTTAGCCATGCGTGCCTGCGGCGCACACCATACCCGCCACTTTTGAGATTATCACTGGGTGATGCTACATTTTTCTGCAGTAGCACATTTTGGGAGGCCACTACGGCCTTGCAAATTTACTAAATAGCTGCGTTGATAAATCGCAACTAAGCAACGTCGATTGCGTACACAAGATTTACGCAAAATATTTTGCGCACGCAGCTTGATGAATCATGAATCTACCCCCTAGACCCCACCCGTCAGTGCAAGCGCACACGGTATCAGAGTCTACAGTTTCGCCCCCCCCCCTAAGAAAATACCCTGGCACCGCCCCTGAGTGGTACGCATTCATTAGTAAATAAGAAATTTAAATAGTCACTTGTTTGCAAATGGGATTCATGTTTTAGAAGATTAATATTAAAGTCTCCGCATATATAATATTTTATGTTAGGGCCTACAGTTACCAATTTCGATCAAAGTCTCCTGAAATTTTTCTTGGAAGTTACCAATAGCTACGTCTACACGACGAACCTTAACTCGAGTTAGCTTAACCTCCACGATAGGCGGCAGCACTAGTACGATGTACGTACACACGCACGCACGCACGCGTACTTGCACACGGACGCACGCGTACTTGCACACGCACGCACACACTCATGCACGCACGCACGCACGTGTACGTGCACACGCATGCACGCACGCACGCACGTGTACGTGCACACGCATGCACGCACGCACGTGTACGTGCACACGCATGCACGCANGCGAGACAGAGACGAGCGAGAGAGAGAGAGCGAGAGCGGAGAGGCGAGAGAGAGAGAGAGCGAGAGAGAGATAGAGAGAGAAATAGAGAGAGAGAAAGGCAGGGCGCGAGTGTGACGCATCGCGTGACGTGCGTTGGGCAGTCAGGGTTTGGATTTGACTAGACAGGCATCTAGTATCGTATTATACCCATGTGTGTATGTAGAATAAAACCACTTTATATTTTATACATCATACGTGACTTTTTGGATCATCTGTGATTGCTGATTGTACGAAAGACGCAATTTTCCATCATTACAATATTATACTGTTCTTTATACTATACTTGTTTCTTTAATCCTAATCATTAGTACACATGTTGTTTTTGATCAGTGTATTTAGAGTGCATACCAAAATTATGTCATGTTCTTCCTACCAAATCTATTTTCCTTAATGGGAATCGTCTTTATACATATATAACTATTGATTAATAACATCTCGTTATAATCGGTTGACTAGCTTTCGGCAGTGACACGTCGTGAGGATCATTCATATATATATATATATATATATATATATATTATAGTATATATATAGACTTAGTACTATAACGTTACGTAACGTTAACGTAACGTACTACGTACGTACGT
>NW_014580705.1:9525-10719 GCF_000485595.1 Priapulus caudatus
GTGTGTGTTGTTGTTGTGTGTGTGTGTGTGTGTGTGTGTGTGTGTGTGTGTGTGTGTGCGTGCGTGCGTGCGTGTGTGCGTGCGTGCGTGCGTGTGTGCGTGTGTGCGTGTGTATGTGTGTGTGTGTGTGTGTGCGCGCGTATGTGTGTGTGTGTGCGTGTGTGTGTGTGTGTGTGCGTGTGTGTGATGATATGAGATTGCATTTGTTTGCGTGCGTGAATGCGTGCTTGCGTGAGCGCGAGCGTGCCCGAGTGTGCGTGAGCGTGCGTGCGTGATAACGTGCGTGCGTAAGAGCGTGCGAGCGTGCGTGATAACGTGCGAGCGTGCGTGCGTGAGAACGTGCGTGCGTGTCTGAACATGTGTAGAGAATGATATACAGAGGTGATGCGGAATTCCTCGTAAAACATCAACTAGCCATCTACATCGCACGCACACATGCATGCATGCATATACACGCACGCACGCACGCACGCACGCATGCACGCACACATGCACGCACTCAGTCACGCATGCACGCACGCACTTGTGCACACACGCACTCACTCTCGCAGGCAATCACACAAGCAACAAAAATTGTAATCGCATATGATTACATCTAGTATATGTCATTAGGTATTATTGAATCTGTACGTAAACTTAACGTGTTATTCCCTGCTGCCGATCTGAGGCGGTGATAAATGCTTTGATGAGCAGCGTGATTTATCAACTCTTCAACTATCATCATCAGCATATGCAAACACCGTCAGAACCAGCGCCGCCTGCGGCAACGGCAACAGCTAGGAAGGGGTTCGTCAATACCGTCGCTGCCTCTGTCGTCGCTACCGCCGACGCCGCTGCCCGATGCCGACGTCTCTATCGCCGTATCTAGATCTGCCGCTTCTACCGCTACCGCTGCTGCCTGCGCGTGCGGCGGCATTCTAATCCATGACGTAACCCATGACGTAATTCATGGCGTAATCCATGACGTAATCCATGACGTAATCCGTGTAAGGTATGTGCGCATATATATATATATATATATATAAGGCCGTCTTCCTGCTGCGACGCGTGATTAAACCGCGATAGAGTTATTTAGCGATTATTCGCCCGAGGTAGGAACGGGAGAGAGAGAGAGAGTAAGAGAAGGGGGAGAGAGAGAGAGAGAGAGAGAGAAAGAGAAGAGAGAGAGAGAGAGAGAGAGAGAGAGAGAGAGAG